>NC_069005.1:34031078-34036260 GCF_001194135.2 Octopus bimaculoides
ATATGTATGTATATACATATATATATATGTATGTATATATGTGTGTATATTATATAAATATATATATACGTATATATATGTATGTATATACATATATATATATACATATATCTATACATATATATATATATATACAAACATATATATATATACACACATACATATATATGTATGTATATTTATATATGTATATATGTGTGTATATACAGATATATATATATATATATATATATATATATATATATATATATATATATATATATATATATATACGCACACACAAACGCAATACAGGACACAGACAGAAAGACAGGTGAAGGTATAGGTGTGTAGTCAAGAATTTTGTTTTAACGATGTTTTTTGATAGGAGGTATTCCTGAAAGTTTTAAGGATGTCGCTAAGTGCCTGGTTGGAGGTCCAACCTTCCGAGTTGTTTTACTGGACTTAGAAAAACTGAAGGACAGATGAATATGTGACTGGGGAATATGTTGAATAAAATCATAATTAACTGATTCTCCTGTATTTTCTTTTCAGCGCCCCTTCATAGACATTGCTGTTGCAAAAGAACCAATCGATTAACCACACAGCAGTCTCTGAAGACTGGATCATTGAAATGAGGATCGAATTGGCTAGTTTTGTCTCTTACAACAGAATCATCAGAGATTGTATATTTTCTATCTGATGATGTTCAGAAGCCCCCGGCTTCAAACGAAGTTTGATACTAACAAATTATTACAAACTGATTTCTATAAATATGAAGACCAACAAATGATGAATAGAATGCCAACACACACACACACACATACACACACACACACACACACACACACACACGCACACACACACACACACACACAAACACAGAGGAGACTATGGGGATGAGAGCGGCTCTTTAAGTATAGCCATATAGGTTTCTATGTATGTGTTGGTTTACGTATGAGTATGTAGATGTACGTGTATATAAAAGTCATATATGCAGATATATATATATATATACACTTAGATACACATACAAAGCTATCTATCTATCTATCTATTTTTCTGCGTGTTTGTGTGTCTATCTATATATCTGTCTATCTGTCTGTCTGTCTGCCTGTCTGCCTGTCTGTCTATCTGTCTATCTATCTAACTAACTAATATATATGTATGTGTATGTGCACTTATATATATATATATATATATATATATATATATATATATATGCGTGTGTGTGTGTGTGTGTGTCTGTGTATACATATAAATGTATATGTACATCTGTGTGTATATACATTTGGATATAAATATATGTATAAAAGTCTATATACATGTATACGCATATATACATATATATATATATACATACATACACACGCATAAGCATATATATATATATATAGACTTATACGGCATAAACAGAGCATTCTGTAACGATATATGACATACAAAAGGATTTTAATGTACTTCTTTATACCTTTGAAATCATAAATTATTAATTAAATAAACGAGTGTATATAATACAATTTGCGAAACAGCTAAACATTAATAATGAAAGTATATTAGATATCTTCCCATGATAAACTTGGATATCAAAATCAATATATTATTATTATTATTATTATTATTATTATTATTATTATTATTATTATTATCATTATTATGATTATTATTACTATTGTATAAAAGAAAATATAATATACCTAGCATTCTGTAACTATATATTTATTGCTAACTTGAATCACTCAGCTTTTAAGAGTTTCGTTAACTAGAACATGTCTGGAAATTCTAAACTAAATTTGTTAAGGGGTAATAATAGAAATCGTAACGATATCACGAATAAAATTCCTCTTAATAATCCCGGAAATATTAGCGACTACAGTAAACTAATTAAATTTAATATTTTATAAAGAGTTAATTAAAGAGAATTTATTACGTTTAATATATTATCCTGCTAAAACTACCATTATTAAGTAATATTTTTACGACAGGATCTTTTCAAGAAGCAACGTGGAATCACTTATCGTTCCTTCTTGAGTACTGTATTATTAACTTGACAAGCTGCCATTGTGATGTATAAAGTCTGTTTGTGACAAAATAAATTATTTATGCAGTAAAAGAGTCCAAGATCTTTTAATACCCGTGCGTATTGATTAGGCGTAGATTTATATTAATTTAAAATAATGCTTAAGTCCCGTGATACCGTTACAAGATAGTGGCTGTATGGTAAGAAGACTGCTTTGCAAGCACATGGTTCTGGGTTCAATTTCACTTTGTGGCACCTTGGGAAAGTGACTTTTACTATAGCCTCAGACTGATTAAATCCTTATGAGAGGATATATATATATATATTTTTTTTTCTGACCGAAATTTCGAAGCCACTGCAAATGTTGTGTTAACATCAGCTCTATAATGCAAATATTATGAACGCTACATACATTCAATACGTGTTGTTAAACGCTTTTAGGCTGCAGTATGTCGTCTAACGAAAGTCCGATTAAAGATATCGTTATAAAATACAATAGAGATTAAAGCTAGGGGAGTCTAATCGCCCCAGGAGTGAAAAAGAACGACAGATATCGATATTTTGCTGTTACTTCACCGTTAAAGCAAATTCGAAGCGCTGGTCTGAAGTAAATACAGACGACGCAAAATCTATCTACTGACGTACAACAGCACTGCACAAGCAAAACAAAATTCCGTGGATGAAATATCACAGCCTGAAAGCGCTTAACAACACACACACTATTAGGTATGTAGCATGGATAATGGTTACATCATAGAGATGTTGTAACACAAAGTTTGAATCTGATATGATTGAGAATATCGACGAAGGTGTGGAGTCTGTCTGATAATTTCTTGGGACTACTTTATTTGGTTGAATTTGTTTGTTACTCAAGAACAACAGCACAAACGGAGCCACAACGCACCGCTCTACGGTAAACTACCCAGCACCTCACCCACCATTTTCGATTACATCACAAAGCTCATCAAGGTACATCACGCCACATACCACAAAACACATTTCATCAAGCTACATCGATCACACCGCATAAAACAGCCACCAGACACTCAAAACAGCAACAAACCAAACTGCAGCAACTTCCACACAACATGTCTTTCCACTCGACAGTACTCTTCAGTAACAAACCACACCGAAGACTGCACTACACTACAACACACCGAAGTAACTAGAGGTAACAGCACATTACACAATGCCTTCGTAATTAACACAGTAGAGGCCACATCAAATTGCAAGCCACTCTACACTGAGGCATGCTCAAGTACTACCACAGGACAGGTCATATCAAAGACCAACCAATGTGACTACCACATCGAAGACGGCATTACACTACAGCATACAGTAGTAACTATCTCAACACAACCACACCACATTAAACAATACCCCAGTAACTAACACACTAGGAACCACATATTACATGCCACTTAACACTACATCACTCTGCAGCATCTATCATAAGAAAGATTATATCGAAGACCGTATTACACTACACTCCAGCATACCACGATAACCATCTCATCGCAAGCCACATCACTCTCAATAATGACCCAAGAAACTGTCATAGTACAGACAGCCATCACACTACACAACACCGATATAACAACCACATAACAGGACGCACCACACCTCACTACACCAGAATAACTACCAAGCCCTTGGCTACACCATCCAGTAGACTGTTGGTAACACCACTCTAGATTCCCGTAGGAAACTGACTGTCAGTAAAATGTCCAAGTGAAGCTGAAGTTACAGTGTTGAGAGGAAATTAATTTGTCAATGTATGGGATATATACACTCTTTATCATGATATATATACACTCTTTATTATGAGTGAGCCATGGGTGGTGTCTGGATAGAGTGCGGGGTTAAGTGACTGGGTGGATGGACTTAATAAACGAAGATTTTATTAGTAGGTGTTTGTATGCAGTGGGTGTATATGTATATAGGTGAATAGAAATGCGAGTATATGTATGGCAGAGTGTGTCTATACGGCTGTGTACATTGACACGTGTATGTGTGTACGTGTGTGCGCGCGCGTATGTGTGTATGTAGCATATATATATATATATATATATATATATATATATATATATATATATATATATATATATATATATATATATATATGTATATATAAACATATATACATACACATATATAAGTACACATTAATATGCATCAATGTATTCTTTAAATATGTATGTGTGTGTGTATCTATCCGTGTGTGTGTACATGTTGCGGGAATGAGCCAATCACATGCGTTCGTGTATGTGAATATAAGTTATGCTATGTGCTAACGGGACATAAATATTTATATATATATATACACGTACGTGCGTGAGTTTACATTTACACAGACTATATATTTTTATAGAGATGCTGGGAGAGCCATTATATAAGACTGGACTAATCATGAATTTATTGTGTATATAATAAAAGGTGTTCAGGACTGGTAAATAATATATGAATGTGATTTGAGAGTCACTAAGTGATCGAAACATACTGATACACAGAGACAAAGAGAGAGACAAAGAGAGAGAGAGCGAGAGAGAGAGAGAGAGAGAGAGAGAGAGAGAGAGAGAGAGAGAGAGAGAGAGAGAGAGAGAGAGAGAGAGAGAGAGAGAGAGAGAGAGACTTACTAATAGACGGACACAGAGAAATAGCTGTGTGTAAGTGTATATATATATATATATGCATATACATATATATATTATCTTTTACCTCTTTCAGTCATTAGACTACGGACATGCTGGGGCACCGCCGCGAAGACTTTATAGTCGAGTGTATAGACGGTAGTACTTTTTTAATCCTGTTACTTATTCTCTCTCTCCCCCTCTCTCTCTCTGTATATATATATATATATATATATATATATAGAGTATATAGGGTACTTAGTTCATAGAATGTTAACTACTTGCATGGACGGCTAAAATCATGCGCGTATGTAAATAAATACATGTGTGTGTATGTATGTATGTATATATTTATATATATGTATGTATATTTATATATATACATATACATTCATATATATATTCATATATATATATATGTGCGTATATATATATGTGTGTGTGTGTGTGTGTCTGTGTATGTATCAGCAAGGCCGCTGTCAAATGATTGAAAGAAGTAAATAAATAAAAGAATATATATGTATGGATATATATATATATATATATATATATA
>NC_069005.1:34036547-34038680 GCF_001194135.2 Octopus bimaculoides
TTTTGGTTTTTGTCTTGGAATTTTGAAAAGGCAAAAGCGAATACGGGCAGAACACTATTATATTACGAAAGTATTACTCACATACATACAAAAACAAAAACACAAAAATAAAATAAATAAGAATCAGTTGAAAATAAAAACAAAGTAAAACATAAACAAAATAATAATAATAATAATAATAATAATAATAATAATAATAATAATAATAATAATAATAATAAAAGAGTACAAAACGCTTAAAACAAGGAGAACCAGAAACGAAACAGTATATTAATAATAATAATAATAATAATAATAATAGCAACAAAAACAACAACAATATAAGGAGAAAAGAAGAAAATGTAAAGCCAATAGTTATTGTATATTCTCAAGGATGGAATAACAAATAAGATGAGTCGAAATGCCATCAATCAAAACGAGGCTTACAACACTTCATGTCGTATTAAACTTCAAGATTTTCTGGAGGAATGTGTTGAAATTACGGACGAGTTTCTGGTTGGTAGATTTATTGAAGTGTTTTTAGTGTCGATGATGTTGTCGCTGTCGCTGCTGCTGGCATCACTGTTCCTATTTCTATTATTGCAAATAATAATAATAATAATAATAATAATAATAATAATAATAATAATAATAATAATAATAATAATAATAACAATAATAATAATAATAATAATAATAATAATAATAATAATAATAATAATAATAATAATAATAGACAAATACATAACCAACGCACCAGGACTTACGAATGCATATAACATACAGAAAATAGCGCTGCTAGGCATCACGCACATTCTACGTAAAGCACTTTTAATACTTTAAAAGTAAGAACACCACAACATACCACTACACATACTCAAGGGACACAGAGCTGCGCTTTGTAGTGCAGTGAAAGCACGTGATAAAGATAAGAAAAAAATAATAACTGACGCAGTACAATCCCTTGAAGAGTTTGCACTCCTCCAACAGCAAAAGAAAAAAAACAAAACAAAAAGAACACATAATATGGTACAAATCCCGGCAACGCAGAGATGTAGCAGTGAAGCAGTAGAAAACTGCCTGACGCACACACAAACACACACATATGGTGATTACTCCATCTTCACAGATGATTGCTGTCTCACTGAGCTTCCTTGTTGTCAATCACATTTTTTGACGTTCCGTCTGTGACCTCTCAGATGACAAGGCAGCAGATCAGCATGACTGGAAGGATAGGCGACTGGTTTAACCGGATCACTTTGTGAGATATAATCCTTGTGATCCATCATAAGTTTCCTTAGACCCAACATCAACTTGCGAGCACTTTCACACGCTACACTCGTCCAATCACCGGGTTTAGAAGGAAGGACGTTGCATGCATTTGATCTTTCGTGGGACTACAGATGGTCGATATAGGTAGGTTTGGCAAAAGCTACACATACACACTCTCGCTTAAGAGACACGTGCACACAGTACAAATCTGCTTTAATGCCACACACTCAACCACATGTTTGCAAACCCCGAGAACTGTCTCACTCTAAAAACAAAAAAAAAACCTTTCAATTTATTAACAACCGGTTTTAACTCGAAGAAGTTATATAAATGTCAAAGAAAACATGCATTTATCCTTCGAATACGTGTTTTGAAATGCTATCGCGCTGATCTGTTTTTGACAATTGTGAATTCATAATTTGTATGTCATAGGCGCGCGCGCGCGCGTGTAACGGTAGCGCTGAGATCTGTCTGTTAGTCCTTCTCAAAGTATTCTCAGCCCTCGCTACAATAAATATTTCCTCTCCAATTTGTATGGACGATGATTTATTTTACACTTTGTTTTAGAGTCAGTTGGAAATTGACAAAACAAAAACATAATCTTACATAATCATACATACATACGTACACGTGCCCAAACACACGCATCCACGTATATATTTACACATATATGCATGGATATATATTCATATATATATACATGTATACACACACTCGGATATTCATGCACACGTACATATATACATGCATATACATACATAAAGATATATATATATATATATCTTTATGTATCTATATATATATTTAAATATGTATATATATATAGGTATATATATATTTATATATATATACATACATATATATATATATATATATATATAT
>NC_069005.1:34038690-34046190 GCF_001194135.2 Octopus bimaculoides
ATATAGAGAGAGAGAGAGAGAGAGAGAGAGAGAGTGAGAGAGAAAAAAAAGAAGGGAAAAAGAGAGAGGGGTTTGTGATATATATATGTATATATGTATATATATGTATATACATAGAGAGAGAGCGGATTAGAGAGGAGTAGAGAGAGAGAGAGAGATAGAGAGAGAGCGAGAGAGAAAGAAAGAGAAAGGGAGGGAGAGAGAGAGAAATACACCGACTCCACTTGTTGGTCAAATCACACATTAATGTCTGCAGAAGGAAGAACCAGATGACGTTTTTGGGGATTTGTTTTTCAGTTAATGTGAAATATTTAACAGGCTGCTCGGTCAACGTGTCGCCATTAGCGACCGTTGATTGGTTGAAATCACTGACTATTCACCGCCATCTTTGATTTGTTTTTCCTTTGTCTTTTTGCAGACATTCAATGACGAGGATTTGCTAACTGAAGTAAACATCATAAATAATTAACATTGTTTGTCATAAAGTTTATTGTTAGGTGAAGCTCGATGTAAATATAGGATTATAAATATGTGAGTTCTTGTATGTGTGACACAAGTATGTGACTATATGAGAGTATCTGCAGTAGTGAATTGAATCTGCGTATCCTCTTGGTCTGCCATATCTATCTATCTATCTATCTATCTATCTATCTATCTATCTATCTATCTATCTATCTATCTATCTGTCTGTCTGTCTGTCTGTCTATCTATCTATCTATCTATCTATCTATCTATCTATCTATCTATCTATCTATCTGTCTATATACCTGTCTGTCTACATACCTGTTCATTTATGTATTTATTTTTCGAAGTACGCCATCTCTCTCTCTCTCTCTCTCTCTCTCTCTCTCTCTCCCTCTCTCTCTCTCTCTATCTATCTATCTCTGTCGATTTAAATATTTATCTCCCTGTCTACACACCTTTCTGTTATTCTCTTCTCTATTACCCTACCCCATTCAAGCTAAACACACACACACATACGGACACACACACACACACATGCATAAAGGCACACTTATATACACATGCAGGCATACATACTCATACGTTCCTGAACAACGAATACTAGCCTTCTGTCTGTTAAGTGGCCCAATATCTTTCTTTATATTATTATATATCTGCATTTCCTTCACTTTAAGTTCCGTGCTAAGCAATGCATTCTTCAGATGGATAGCGTATTTGCTTTCATTTTTGAGCAAAAATATAATCTGACTGAATGAATTTTTTTACACAGAAGTCAATCATGGAAAAGTCAAAAATTATCTCCTACATATTGTGTAGTTGCATGTGTGTATGTATGTATATATATATATATATATATATATATATATATATATATATATATATATATATATATATATATATATATACACACACATTCTTTTATTTTTTTACTTGTTTCAGTCATTCTGACTGCGTCCATGTTGGAGCACCGCCTTTCATCGAACGAATCGACCTCAGGGCTTATTCTTTGTAAGCCTAATACTTATTCTGTCGGTTTCTTTTGTCGAACCACTATGTTACGGGGACGCAAGCGCATCACCATCGGTTCTCAAGTGATGTTGGGGGATGGAAAAACACAGACACACAATCATATACACACATACACACGTATATGTATGTATGTATGTAACCCCTACGTTACATACATATGTATTTCTCATAATCCCTACGTATCTCACTTTATGATATGTTGAAGAGATGTGTCATAGATTTAATATGGAAATAACTTGTCAGAAAAAAGTATGAATAGTTCTTAAAAGAAAATAACAAAGAATTCTTTTTGATAATTATTTAAAAAACAAAAACAAAACAAGAAACAGAAATTTAAACTGTTGCGTCGTTGCTTTAGGAGTTGGAGATATCCCACGATGAGTATTTAAACGATCAATCACAAAGTTAGTTACGATTGCAAAGAACGGTGGTTGTTAATTGTTTAGTTATATTAGCTGTGTTGTGGTGCTTATTGGAGGCGGGAGGAGGAGGTGGTAGGGGTAGAGGAGGTTGAAGGTGATGATATTTATGCGCTGTGTCGGGTCGGTTGGCGGGTGAGCGTGGTAGGGAATGGGTGGTGGTGGTGACTCGAAGTGTGTTGAATAATAGAGCAGGCGGTAGAAGTTACAAGAACTAGCAACAATAAAAGCATAACTATAAATAAATAAATAAATAAACAAATAAAATAAAAAGATAAATGAATAAATAAAATAAATAAAATAAATAAATAAATAAATAAATAAATAAATAATGGAGTGGAAAGAAAAAATACGGGTAAAAGTACAGAAATTCTTTCATGGAATTTTAAACAAGAAGAAAGAATAACATGACTATGAGATGGGTGGAGGTGTGGAAGTGGCGAGGGGTGGGGGGCGTGAAAGACGCTGCAAAAACAATTTAAATGAATTCAAAGATGCAAATGAAACAATGAAGAAAAATATAAAAGTTATAAGAAAATGTAATAATGATAACAACAACAACAATGCTACTACTACTACTACTACTACTACTACTACTACTACTACTACTACTACTAATAATAATAATAATAATAATAATAATAATAATAATAATAATAATAATAATAATAATAATAATGGTGAGCAAAGAAAAATAACGATTGATGGGAATATACCAGGGAATAGTTTCATAAAGAATGAATTGGTGAAAAGATGAAGAAAGATAAGGAGGAAGGTGGGTGGTAGAGTATGAATGTGGGAAGGTGGTAGTGCGATGAAGGAGGAGAAGGAATGAATAAGAAGGTAGGAGAGAGGAAGAAAAAGAGGGAGAATTAGAGGAGAAAAAGAAGAGGAAGTAAATGGGAAAGGAAAAGAAGATGAAGATGATTAAGAAGATGATGAAGGAGATGATGATGAAGAAAAAGAAGAAGAAGAAGAAGAAGAAGAAGAAGAAGAAGGAGGAGGAGGAGGAGGAGGAGAATATGAAGATGATGAAGGAGGAGAAGGTGGAGCGGAGAAGAAGAAAGAGGAGGAGGAGGAGGAGAAGAAGAAGAAGACAATGAAATTAAAAGGCGTGAATAAAAATTAAGATGTAGACATAAAAGCCATTGATAAAGATAGAAAGAAAGAAAGAAAGGAAGAAATAAAAAGAAAAAGAAAGAAAGAGGAAAGATAAAGAACAACGAAGAGAAAAAAAGAAAGGAAATAGAAAGAAAGAAAGGTAAGTATGAGGAAACTACAAAGGTGAATGGAAAAGAAAAGCGAGAACGAAAAAAAGTAAACTAGTTAAAGCGAAAGAGAATAAGGTGTGATTGCATGGATGGGGGTGGGGGTAAGTTGTGGTGGTGGGAGTTAATGGAAAGGTAAGTGTGGTGGGTGGAGGTGAGAGAAAGACATATGATGTCAATTGATTATTAGGATTGTGATAAAGATGACTTAAGGTGTGTTATACAGAGATGATGTGCGTGTGGGAGATAAATAGATTATCTCTCACTTGTGAGATAACAGTATTTACTGAAGACGTGAGATAAATAGAATATTTGTTAATGGATTTGTGTGGTTTTGTATGTTTGTGTGTATGCGATTGTATGTATGCGTTTGTGTAAACGTAAAAATGAATGTGAGACTGAAATCTCCTCTCCGAAAACGTGGTTCTAGAATCCATCTCACTGTACAACTCTTTAAAGAAGTATTTTCTGCTAGAGTCTCTGGCTGACGAATGCCTTCGAGCGAAATTTGCTTCTTAGCACACAGCCGGTCGAGAAATCCTTGTCCTGATCGGTCAGTTTCGGCTAATTCTGTAGCCTCGTCAGTAGGGACCACTCGATCCTGCTGATTCTGGACTTAATTCCCTGTTAGTCCATATGTACACAATCATGTGCTTTAACTACAGTACTGGAACCTTTAGCTCTTATTTCTAGCAATCTAGGCGTTCTAACACTCCAGTCATATATATATTTATCATATACAAAGAGATAACTCTTTGTTATTATTCAGCCCTAACTCAGCTGAGATCTAGCAGGCCTATGACTAAATACACTCCAGTAATGACCATTCCAGTGATCGTATCAGTCCTGGTATCTAAGGCTACACCGTTGATTCTCGACTTCCTTTTCCTTGAGAGCAGGTTGTGATTTATAGGAAATACAGTTGCTATTTTCAGCAGTCATTGGTCTGCTCAGTTTCTTTCAAAAAGTTTGCTTTTGGATAAAGACTTGAGGAAGTTCATATCTTAGAAATGTAAATCTACAGCATTAAGAATGAAAACGTTAAATACACTATTTATCACATAAACGTGGAATACTTTCATATATCATTGCATGGATATAATATCCTCTAAATACATCACTTTCTAGCCGTAGAATAATTTCTTCTTCACACAATCTTGAAATACTCCATCACACAATTTCAAAGACAACATTTATCACACGACTGTTATATATATGCCGTCCTTGTATCTCCTACATATCAAACACAGACAGAGACGCATACACACACACACACACACACACACACACACACACACACGCACACACGCACACACACACACACACACACACACACACACACACACACACACACACACACACACACACATACTCACACGTAGTACACCCATTGGCGCTGTTGTGTTTATCACAGAGTCAACCAAATATTCCATTTATCACATAGCCTCTACATGTCATTATCCACTTCATCTAGTTTACATAACAGCGTTTCCCTCTGAGACGCAACTGATTATATAAAACCGTGTTTTGTTGTTGTTGTTTAACCCCAGGTCAGTTCTTGCCGAGCTGATCTATGATTAAAGTAAATTCTGGCTATGACAAACCAGTGCAAGTCTTTCTAAATATACTTTTATCTGACACTGCGTTATGCAATATATCATAAAAGACGATAAACTGTGATGTGAGTGAGATGTAGCTGCCACTTCTAGCAGATAGAATTACCACATAGTGACTGTCTTTAGGTCAACAACACCCACGATAATATATCGCATATTACATAAATATATCACATATTCAGGGCTTGATTAAGACCCATCGAGACCCTAAGCCATAAAATAAATTTACATTTTTTCAAAATGAAACTAAACTAACAAAAAAAAAAAAAATGAAAATAATGTTTATTTTTGTATTTTTCCATTTTATTTATATTTGAAAAGTTTTCTCCTTTTTAGAATTGCAAAGTCTTTAATCAAATCCTCACTATGACACCATGAACACATCAAAATCATATTTCCCATCATATACTCTACTCCGAAATTTATTTAACACATTTAAAGTCATTTCTTTTGTGCCGTAAACCATTTACTATACCCGTGGTGTCCCCCGATCCTTTGATGCCCTAATCACCTGCTTATTTTGCTAAATGGTTAATCCAGTGGTACACCTATTACATAATTATTTCCAGCCTCATTATATAAATTTTCCTAATTAATGAGTAGCATTTACACAAGAAATGTCTTCTCAATTCATTCTTAAATCTGGTAATCGTAGTTAAACCTTCTCTCCAATGAAGAGGTCTAAATCAGCCGAAACATTCCCAGAGTTATTTCTCCGCTTAGGAAACTCTCGGCTCACTCTTCACTCTTCAGCCCCAGTTCAATCTTGCTTTTCATCAATTCAAACTATGAAATTCTCTCCCTTGATTTAGTATTATAATATTCACAATAAAGCTTGATAAGTTATCTTTGTGTTTGAATATTGTTCCTCTTGTTTTTGAACTCTTGTGTACAGATGAGTGTCTACGTAAGTGTGTGTGTGTGTGTTTACGTGAGAGCGTGAACCTGTGTGTATATGAGTGAGCGCTCTATGTGCTTACCACAGTGTATATCAACATGTGTACGTAGTGAGCATATGTATGCGTGTGTGTGTGTGTGTATGAGTGAGTGTGCCTAGGCGTATCATTCGTGTTCCATTATTTCAAATATGTAAATTAGCCACATGATAAACATTAAAGATTTTCTTCTAATTACAATTGTCATTTCAGCTAATTAAGAACTTCCTTTCTCTCACTTCATTAGTATATTAGCCAACATATTTCAAACAGCGAAGTCAGCACAGAGGGCAGAATCGTTAGCACACAGAGCAAGATGCTTAACAACATTTTCCTGCTCCCTATGTTCACAGTTCAAATTCCGCTGCGGCCGACTTTGCCTTCATGTTTCGGACTTATTAAAATAAGTACCCTTTTTTTGAACTTTGGGGGTCAATGTAATCCTATAACCCCTTCCCCCAATTTGCAGGCATTATGTCAAAATTCGAAATCAATATTTAACTACATTCCATTTGTTACAGGGTATGCATGGCGAAGAGGACGTTGTCCCCTCTCCATGCCAAGAGGAAAGGCAAAAGGGCCGATACAGCTTGGCACTTGTGGCGTCGCATCTCATTTCTACAGCTGAGCGAACTGGAGCAACAGGAAAGAAAGTGTTTTGCTCAAGAATACAACACACAACCCGATTTGGGAATCGAACTCACTACCTCATGATTGTAAAACTGACGCTCTAACCACTGAGCCATGCATCTTGCGGGGTAGAGGCTGTGATTTATTGCTTTGTGTAACACATCTGCAATTGTCTGCTGTTTAACCGAGGTGCAGAAGGGTGCATTGGAAAAATTTAGCTACTTGCCGGAGTAAAATAGTTTAGCAGCGTTTCGTCCGTCTTTGCATTCTGAGTTCAAATTCCGCTGAGGTTGACTTTGTTTTCCATCCTCTCTGGGACGACAAAATAAGTACCAGTCAAATACTGAGGTCGATGTAACCAACTGCTCTCCCCCCTCTCCCGAAATGGCTGACCTTGTGCCGACATTTGAGACCAATTTAGATACAGCTAAACATGAATGCACACACAAACACACGAATACACACACACACACACACACACACACACACACACATATCAATGCACCTATTGATCAAAGATTTCTCCCCCCTCTCTCTCTCTCTCTCTCTCTCTCTCTCTCTATCTATCTATCTATGGCCTCCCACCCTCATTGTCTTAGTCACAATGTCTCTGTTATTTCATTTTAACTGCATACATACACACATACATACGTACATACATACATACATACACACATACACACATACACACACACATACATACATACATACGTACATACATACATACATTCATATACAACCGTGAATCGATTCCAGTGTGTGTGTGCGAGTGCGTGTGTATATGTGACGTATAATTGAGTCTGGCTATTTATGAGTTTGTCTCTGTGTATGTGTTTGAATGCCGTTACTTGTCTCCGCCGCACCTCCATTCAACTTCCATACACATTAAACATGGTTTTATTGAAATAACGGTGGATTTTATGGCTCAAGCGGATCGTAAAAAACCTCTTTCAATTAAAACAAACATTTTACACTGGACAGGGTTAATTTCAACCATAATCTATATCCCTCCCCCTTTTCCTCTCTTTCTCTCTCTGTCTCTCTATACGTTTATGTGTGTGCATGCGTGTGTATATGTACGTGTGTGTATGTATGACTATATATTTATTATATAAATTTATATTATAGTTATGTGCAT
>NC_069005.1:34048690-34051595 GCF_001194135.2 Octopus bimaculoides
GGAGTACAGTGGAAGAAGATGAAGGAGGTGAGGATGATGAGGAGGATGATGATGATGATGATGATGTTGTGGTGGTGGTGGTGATGATGGTGCTTGTGACGACGTCGACTACTGTAGCGATGATGATGATGACGATGATGATGCTGAAAGGGAAAAATTTATGAAGCAAATTAGATTGAGAATTAAGGAAAGGCGAAAGAAATAACAGAAAAGAGAATAAATATGGAAGACGCGATGGTGATGATGACGCTGACGAGTAACCGCAGTAGTTGTAACGGCAATAATAATAATAATAATAATAATAATAATAATAATAATAATAATAATAATAATAATAATTACAACAACAATCATCAGCAGCAGCACCAGTACCATCTTCATCATCATCATCATCATCATCATCATCATCATCATCATCATCATCATCATCATCGTCATCATCATCATCGTCATCGTCATCGTCGTCGTCGTCGTCGTAGTCGTCATCATCATCATCATCATCATCATCATCATCATCATCACTACCACCACCACCATCATCACCATCATCATCGTCAACACCGTCTTCATCATCATTATTGTATTTGTTGTTGTTGTTATTGTTGTAGTTGTTGCACTTCTTCTTGGGTAAATAGAACAACTCTAAGCAATGCTCGGACGCGGCACAATTAGGGGCTGCACAGGTTTATCGCTGTGCTTATTTGGACATTCCTGTATAGTGGCGATTGTGGCCAGTTGAGCATATCTCGAAATAATAGTGCCCCTCGCTTGTACAACCACACCAAAGATTTGGACATAAGGAGATAAAAAGATAGTTACGGATACATGCCTCTAGTGTAATGGTCATCGTCGGCACGGTAGCTGCTCTAACCTAGACCCAGCTACCAAATGACCAAATTAATAATGAGAATCTCCACTCTGCAAGCTCTCCAGAACACGCAAGCTAATTGGCCATTATCAATGCGTAGAATTGCATCAATCCTCACCAGATATGCAAATATGGCCGAACTGGAATGACCACCCATCGCATTCAGGTACAAATCAGGGATAGGGATTAGAATTTGGAGGAAGACGCAAATTGATTGCATCGATCGCATTTGATTGCATCGATCTTAGAGAAATAAAATGCAAAGACGACCACAGCAGAATTTAAACTCAAAAATATATATCTTAAAAATCCACAACTTATAAAATGGGATGTTTGTATCTGGTGCTCTAACGATTATGCTATTCCAGTTTTATTGGCAGCAAAGGTCAACATATTGTGGATATTAGGAGGCAAAAGGAAGTAGTAGTAGTAGTAGTAGTAGTAGTAGTAGTAGTAGTAGTAGTAGTAGTAGTAGCAGTAGTAGTAGTAGTAGCAGTAGTAGTAGTAGTAGTAGTAGTACGTGTTGATGATGATGATGGAGGAAAAGAGGAAAGAGACGGACGACGACGACAACGATGACAAAGATGATGATGAGCGGGATGAGTAGGTGGAGGAGGGAGAAAAAGGAGAAGATAATGGAGAAGAAAAAGAGGAGAAGAAGAAGAATTAGAAGATAGCAAGGAAAAAGAGAGTAAATGAATCTCTTGGGTGTGTTTAAGGGACAACAATAGAACTGACATGGAAATATATGTGTGTGTGTGTGTGTGTGTGAGTATGTGTGCTTGAGTAGGCTTATATATGCACACATACACACATACACATGTGCACATACACACACACACACATACACACACACACACACACACACATATGTATGAATGTAAGTGTATATGTCTAAAGATGGGAACAGATAATGAAAGTAATGTGTGCGTGAGTGGTGGTGGTGGTGGTGGTGGTGGTGGTGGTGGTGGTGGTGGTGGTGGTGGTGGTGGTGATGGTAGTGGTGGTGGAGGTTGGGAGAAATGATTATTGGGTGTGTGGAGATAACTGATTGGAAATAATGGGTTGATTGGAAAGAGGAGAGGGGGAAGGGTAGGGTGTACTGTGAAATTACTGTGACTGGAGTTAGGGGAGGGGTGCGGTGGTAGGTGGATGAATATGAAAGTGAAAGTGGGCATTGATAGAATGAAGGAGATGTAAAAGAGAGGGAGAGTGAGGGAGAGAGAAAGAGAAAATGGCGGGAAGAGAGATGAAGAATGGGCTGGTGTGCTTGCTTGTTTAATTCTGTGTATGAGTGTGTAGGTATAATATATATATATATATATATATATATATATATCTGTGTATATGTGTTTGTATGTACATATGCATATGTCTCTGTATGTGTCGAAGTAAGTTGATGTGTATATAATATGTATGTATACGTGTGTTTACGTCCGTCTGTGTGTATGTATATATATATATATATATGTATATACGCATATACGTAAGTATGTACTAATGTACGCATTTATGTACACATGTATATATGTACGGCGCATAAATGTGTATACATGCATGTATGCGGGTATGTAGTGAAATTTAGGAGCCACAGAGAACAGAAATGGAGATTGTCCCGAAGATATTGAGGTAGAGATAAAGAAAGAGAAAATGAGAAAATGAGGGGGGATTGAGGGGCAAAGAGGGAGGGACGTTTTGGATAGATTTATCGATAGCTTTAGAGATTCACTGATGGATTGATCGATTGATTTCTACATATATGGCGAAAGAGTTAGAACATACAAACACAGAGAGACACACCTATATATATATATAAATAGATATAATATAAATATATATATATATATACAGTGGGAGGGCACATAGGAGGTTATGTGGTCAAAGATCTTCCGTGAGATCCACGTGGTTTCAGGTTCGATTGTATTTGATGAAAGGTCTTTGCATTGTAAGATGCAGGTGACCAAAGTTTTATATATATATAAATACATACATATATATACAAATATACATATATATATTTATACATATATATACATA
>NC_069005.1:34057775-34058620 GCF_001194135.2 Octopus bimaculoides
GTGTGTGTGTATTTGTGTGTGTGTATATATATTTATATTTATACATATATGAAGATATACTTCTATACATACGAGTATATATGCATTTATACGTCTATATCTACGTACACACTCATTCACAGACATACACATGCATACATCTACATAAGCTTGTATGTGTCTGTGGCGGTGTGGATTGCTCGGCGGTTCACACGCTGAGCCATCCACCGCAGGGACGGGTCTATGACTGTGTGAAAGGTTGTGTGTATGTATATGGCAGATAGATAGATAGATAGATAGATAGATAGATAGATAGATAGATAGATAGATAGATAAACAGACAGATAGATAGATAGATAGATAGATAGATAGATAGATAGATAGATAGATAGATAGATACATGGCAGTGTAAATAAAGAGGAATGCAAAAGTAATAACATACAATTATAAACTAATGACAGAATCATAGGAGAGGGGCAGATGGAGTGTCTGCTAGTAAAAGTGAGTGGGTTTAGGACAAAGGGCAGAGAATTAAGTCATCCTCTGAATAATAGACAGCGACACCTATCGGTTTAGATTAATGACGATAAGGTCAACTGATGAGGTGATCAAATCAAATAAAAGGCCTCAAAGTTTGTTCATTAAAATCAGATAAGGGACGTTAAACTCCAATATCGGTGGATTGTGTCTCATTGTCTCTTAGTGACTGTTATTGTGCTGAGTGATACAGTTGTGTGAATCCTTTGCAGAAATGGTACCCAATTAATAGACGAACACAAAGCGCTATGAACATATAAATATATGTATATATGTTTGTGTATATATATATATATATATATAAATATATATATATATATATATATATA
>NC_069005.1:34059458-34063264 GCF_001194135.2 Octopus bimaculoides
TATATATATATATATATATATATGTATGTATATGTATATATATTGGTATCTAAATTAGAAAATTAATGATTAAAATGCAAGCTGCAATGTTTCTTCATTAAAATCAGATAAGCTGACTTCTAATTCATTGCCTGCGAATTGTCTATTATTAGGAATGATTAGCTTCGTTAAAGCTCTATTACATATACATACATACATACACACACACACACGTACACGCATACACACTCATACACACACACACACACACATATGTATGTATGCGTGTGCATATGCGCCATTTTATATGTTTATAACGACATATATATAGTGGATATAATCATCATCTATATATATACATACATACACACTCACCCACATATATTTGTATATATGTATGTATATGTGTGTCCGTGTCCGTGTCCGTCCACATGGTTTCTGATAGTCGCTCATACAATCTTTGTAGATTCTTACTCACCTGCACTACCATTTCTTCTTTTCTCTCGCACCCACTTTTTCCCTCTCTATATGCAATATTCAACATATATATGTATATATATATATATATAGAGAGAGAGAGAGAGTGAGACACACACACAGACAAGCTACTCTTATACTCTTCCATATATATATACATACGTGTGCATGCGTATATATATATATATATATATATATATATATATATATATATATATATATATATATATATATATATATATATATATGTATGTATGTATGTATGTATGTATGTACAAGTTATGTGTGTATGTATGCATGTATGGTTATGTGGATTAGTTATAAGACATGTGTGGTTGGTTCAATAGAAAATGTATTCGGTGCAATATTCTTGGGTATCTGAAAGCAATAACAGTCTTTCATGAATCCGGAGACCATTCTAAGATTTTTGAACTCTGAAAGCTTGAGTTAAGAGTCAATTAAGAAGAGAGAGATAGAAACCAATCATATTGATTTATCGATCTCCATCGCTATATATCATACTCTAAATTTATGGCCAACCATACACTTCGCTTATTTCTCCCTATTGTTGCTTCAACGGCTACAGGTAGTCGATTTGTTACCATTTCGCTCTGTTCACTCAGCTGTTTACCGTTCGTTTTCCGTCTTTATCCTTTACTATTATCGCTGACTTTTCAGGTAATATATGTATTTAAGTTCCATTGGTCCAGTCTACACAACCATGTATAGATACCACTTTTGGTATGTTTCTAATGGCCTAGCGTTTACGGTATTGCTTTCGCGATGATGAGATCATGGCCTGGCGAGCGAGCGGTGAGTGCGCTGTGTTCTTGAGCAGAACGTTTTATTCCACGTTGCACTGCGATCAATTTCACATCTGCCGTGTGGCTAACCATAAACCTGTACAAGCAATGTCAGTTTGATGGAGGGACCGCTGAGCTAATGTACAGCACAAACATTTGATCACAATAAACAAATGATTTGTGCAGATTATTCCAATAGAATTGTCGAAACCTCATCTGTCGTCTATGACAGGAAAGTCCACGATAGTGGGGCTCCAGCATGACCGAAACGAGTAAAAGAGTAAAATAGCACACACACACACATATATATATAGAAAAAATATTCTATTTGAAAATAAGGGTAGTGGGGATTGTAATGGTAAGAACCGATTTCCACTTTTTTTTTCTTTTTAGCCTTCACGTGTGTAGTGCAAAAAAAGTAAAAATATGGCCAAAATTTGTACTGAGTGGGGGAGGGTAATGAAAAAATTCATACACTTTCAAAATTTTTTTTTTTACGCATGAAGCATCTCTCATTGCTTTTATAGCCCCTAAAATATGACGTAATTAACATCCCCTTTTCTACCCCTACTGCTTAATCGTAAGCCTGTTTGCATTCTTGGTTTTGTCTCTTCTCTTTGTCTTGGTTAGAGCAGTCTATTGATCTTCTGTCCGTATGCTCTGAGACAACTCTAACCCCTTACCCACACCGACGTTTTCCTTCTATGAATATCTAAATCGTTAAGTACGTCGTATAGCCACCCACCACCATATCTCCCCCGCTCCCATTGGTTGACACATATTTTTCCATAATTTAAATATGCTAATTCCTAGCGATTCATTATATTTCTGCCTTCGTTTTGAAGATGCAATCCATGATCGATATAATCATGTAATTTATAATTTGTCATTAGTCATTCATCTTATCGGTCGCTGAAACAATTATTACGAAATAAACAAAATATCATCAACTTCCTTCTTAATATTCTCTCATTCTCTATGCACTCTTCAGACAACGTAACCACTCTATACTGCGTGAATAGTTCTCTACTGAATGGTCCACGTAGGAGAGGGAGCTCGACGTGGATGCCATCTAGATTTGCAACCTTGTACGATAATTTGTCGAGCTCGTAGTGCATCTACTACCATCATTCCTACTCTCGCCCCCTCTCTCGTCCCCCTCTCTGTCTGTCTCTGTTTCTGTATACATATATTGGTTAGTTATAGGATTCGATGGAATCTAAGTACATCAGCACGCACGACGCCAGAAATGGTAAGAAACAATAAAAGAGAGCCCATCACAGTGTGGCAAAACAACCATGAAGGTATCACATGTTGGCAGCATGCTATAGATATGTTAGCACCGAATCCAATTTAAACCGTAGATCCGACTCAGGGCTGCTTCTTGGTGCGGTCGACCTTGGATTGAATGACATCAAAAGCAACAACAATTACTCCAACAACCCAAGAACAATGATATATTCGTGAACAGGAGACTGTGAGGGTCGAACACGTCTTCTGAACGTTTACCAGGGTTACTACTCCAACTAACTTGGCCGTCTCTGCGATCAGGCCGAACCATAACGGTATTTCCATTTTCAGGCGATGCTTGTTCCTTTGAAGATTTTGGTAAGCATTGAAATGATTGAAAGATCTTTATCTTCTCTGATGAATTAACTTCACTTCAAACATTTCACAGGAAATTCAATTTCAACATTTTAATCTATAATATTTCGGGAAAGCTTCACCCTACACCAGCCTACCACATACACATACACATCAAAAAAATAAAACTCGTATGGGATGAAGTAGGGGGGAGGGGGCGAGTAAAGTCTGGTGAGTTGGTGGGAAGTTATGTAAATAATGGTGATAATAAAATGGAAAGACAGTATCGTAGCACTCAAATGACACCATAACACCAACAAAAACAACAGCAACATAAAAACCCATTAGCTGTAATAAGGTTTACTTAACTTTAATCAAAAGCCAAAAAAAGAAGAATGAATAAATAAATAAATATTTTAAATTTCTTTTTCCTCGTCGTCATTATTTTTGATGCTGTTCTTGTTTTTATATTTATTGAGTTTTGTTCTTTTCCTCGCTTTCCTTCTCCTCCTCCTCCCCTCCTCCTCATTATTGTAATTATTATCATTATCATTATTAACGCCATTATCATCATTATTAACATCAGCACTATCATCTTCAATATAATTCGTTATTATCATCATCACCACCAATAAACACCACCACAGTCATCATCATCATCGTCATCATCATCATTATCAAATTCGTCACCATCATCATCGTCATCGTCCATGTCATCACCATCATTATCATCCACCACCATCACCACCACCACAATTATTATTATTATTATTATTATTATTATTATTATTATTATTATTATTATTATTATTATTATTATCATCCTTATCACCCCCAACAGCAACAGCAGGAGTCCCCCTCCGCTTCCTCCTCTTCCCCCTCCACCTCATAATCATTATCATTATTGTAATGACAACGATGGTCATCATCATCGTTATCACTACCGTCATTATGACCATCCCT
>NC_069005.1:34063274-34067330 GCF_001194135.2 Octopus bimaculoides
CCCCACCCCCACTCCTACTCTCACCCAGGTCACTATCGCCACCACCACTATCACCACCATCACAACAATATCACTGCCAATGTTACTGCCACTAACCACCAGGTATATATATGTGTGTACATATATATATCTATATATCCACAGACATTTATACATTTATGTATGTGTGTGCATGTGTATGTGTGTGTTAGTTTCTGCGCCTCTGAGGCTTTGTGCGAATATGTATATATCTGTCTAGATATCTAATTATATATATATGCGTGTGTGTTGTGGTTGTGTGTGTATTTATCTATTTATCTATCAATTTACTTATTTATTCCCCCCTCTCTCCCTTTCTTTCTACACACACGCAGACATATACACACATATATAAATTTAAGTATTCTGTTGACTTTTTCTTCGCGAAAAATAAATGCTTAGTCAGTGCATGAGCGAACAATAATTTTTGGTCTCTTTTTCTTTTCTATAGTAAAAGAATTTTCATTGGCATAAAGAACAAGATCTTGTTTGGTTTTGTTTATCTCCGTTCGGTATTTGAACCTGTTTCTCTGTGAAAACTGTAATTTGTCGTCAAGATGAATTTGTTTTTGTGACAACATTTTGAAATTATTTCTGACCAATAAACTATTTCCATTACATATTTCTTACAAGTTTATTTGTGCAGTGCCTGACTAAAAGTTTATCTCCTTAGCATAACCCCGTGCCTTTCATAAATTAGTTGGTAATTTATGCATTCGCAATTCATAATCAAACGAGCCCGATTATGTCCGCATTATCGTAAGTATCATAAATTTGGTTCCGAAACCAAATGCATCCGAGCTGCTTTTTCAGCATCTGGAATTGGTGCTGAAAGCGGAGATTTATTATCCTGCATCATTATCTCACTGTCGTAGAAGTTGGTGGGATTATGTTCTTTTTGAATTCCAATGATTTTGTGAAAAGGACTTTGGAGATTGAAGGATAGAAATCTACAATATTTAAATTGACTTAGAGTTTGGTATTGATGCCATTGAATAACTCAACTCCGATACGACAATCATTTTCGCGTCACAGTTTGATGGCTTATCCAATTGTATCAGTGATACTTCTTAAGAATATGCTAATTACCCAACCAATTGAATTATCTTCGAATGCAAAATCTCTGGTGAATTGCGAGGGAACATTACAACGTTATATTCGTATGAGCGAAGATAGTTTTAAAAGTCGCTTAATCGATCATAGATTCTCTTTCAGAAATTAGGGAATGAGAAGCATCGGAACCTTCTCCAGATATATACGGCACTCGAGACAAGAATATATTGAACATTTCCATATCATCTATCAATTATCAAGCACAATACATTCAAAGTAAACGGAAAAGCTACTTGTGAATATAGAAATGCAAAGAAATATAATATAATATCAAAATAAAGAGACGTGTTAACGAAATACCTGTGATAATATCAATCTATGTAATTTAAATGTAAATTGTTGCATGTGTAACATTTTAACTGGGATATTAAGAGCAGTGAGAAATATAAACAGGAAGTTTACAACAGAAAGTATTGATCATTTCTTCAACATTCAAAACGATTTCCGCTGATATGCGAGTAAAGCATCTGAAGAAAGTTCTTCAGCTAAAACTTGAAGTAATGCAGACGTAATGAAATTTCGCTGTAATATATTTAATCAAGCAGACATTCATTGAATACCGTTTAATTTATGCATCCTAACACATGCGAGGAAGATATTGTACCTACATTTACACACAAGAACACGAACATATATAGACACACCCTCACACACCCACGCACGAACACCCAAATACATACACACGTATATATGAATGTATGTCTACATATATGTACATATACACGCACCTTCATACATATGTATATGTATATATATACTTATATATACATATACATATATATATATATATATATATATATATATATATACATATACATACATACACACACACAAACATAGACACTCACGCACATACACATATATATATAAAGTGAGAGCACATTTTCCTCTATGGTCGGAAAGAAACATTAACTAGAGTTGTTATCTTATCACACACACCATTAACTCTGAACTCAGCCACGGCCCATTAGACACATACATTCATATAATACATACAGGCAAACACATACACATATATACATACACACACACATGTATATATCTGTATATGAGTATATCTATACATATACATATATAGTTTATATATAAAGGAATATATATATATATATATATATATATATATGCAGTTATGTACATATCTATATATATGTATATGTATTCGTATGTGTATATGTATATACATATACACACGTATATCGACATATACTCATATGCATGTACATAGGAATGTATGTATATATGTATGTATGTATGTATGTATGTATATTCATGTACACACGGATATTCTTATTCTTTTTTTCTCAATAAGAACTATATTTTCATTATTACTTCCCCTGAAATTACAGTCTCAGAATATTCACCCATTTCACATCTCTTACGGAAACCCAGTTTTCTCTAAACACTATTTTTATTCCGCAGTCACATGACATGTTGTTAGGAAATACGAGTGTGTTGCCGCCATTTTGTAAGTTTCCACTTGTGCATTTTTCTTTGTACTGCGTTTTTATCTTGAAAATCGTCTGAGCAGGTTCAACTCTACACACATACTTTGAGCAATAGCTCAGTAGCTCAGTATTCCTTCGTATCTAATGAATATTTTTTTCCCGTTTGATGACACTAACATACGGGTCGTTGTAATCGAGTAGACGCTTCCCCCAAATGTCAGGCCTTGTGCCTTTAGTAGAGAAGATTATTTTTATCAATACTAAAGCAGCAAAAATTACTGGCTTTGTGCCAAAATTTTAAGATTTGAAGCCACTGTTATTATTATTATTATTATTATTATTATTATTATTATTATTATTATTATTATTATTATTATTATTATTAAATCTTTATAACAAGAAAATGAATATTTTCTCCTAAATAACATTAGAAACTGCTTACTACCTGCTCCTTAGTCCACTTTTATGTATATATATATCTACTTATATCTATTTATATATATACACACACACACACATATGAGTGTGTATATATGCATACGTGTATATAGGCAGGTATATATGAGTGTATGATTACATTCGGCATTGCCCTAAGTATGGCGTCTTATAAAGGCTATAATTTCAATTCCAGCCTCCCACATTAACTCGTTTTTATGTTAGAACCGTCATCAACTTCAAGACATTCGTTGAATAATCAACTTCTTCGCTAATCTCATTCATTCTTTCCTGATTTCTTTCTTTCTTTACTTCCTTCTGCCAGTCTCTCATTCATTCATTCATTCATTCGTTTATTCATTCATTCATCCATTCTTTCTTTCTTTCTGTCAATCTCTCATTCATTCATCCTTTCTTTCTTTCTTTCTTTGTTTCTTTCTTTGTTTGTTTGTTTGTTTGTTTGTTTCTTTCTTTCTTTCATTCTGTCTTTCTTTTTTTCTTTCTTTCTTCCTTGTTCTTATTTCGTTCTAAATTCATTCTTCAAATAACCCATTTTAAACCATTATTTCTAAAAAGATCACGTTAATCGAAAGAGATTTAGAAGCCAGAGTTATGCGAGTGAGTATATATGTATGCATACACACATACGTATATATACGTATCTACATAAACCCTACCTAAACGTATGTATGTATGTATGTATATGCTGGCTCAGTTCCAGGCACAATACAAAATCATTGACAAGCGACTCACCTTAATAGGCGCATGCGCGCAATCACAGACATATTTATATACACTCGCAGTTACACACGTCTAAATTTTCTTCCTCCCCTCCACACAGACGGAGTCAATTACTATACATACATTATTACATTTATCTCGTTTCTCTTCAATACTCTCTGCCCCATTGTTTGGTGTGTATATACATATACACAGACATACACACACACATATATATAAGCACATATATACACATACATACAAACATATATGTATACATACACATATATACAACCATATATATATATATATATATATATATATA
>NC_069005.1:34067805-34069358 GCF_001194135.2 Octopus bimaculoides
CATCAATCACATTCTCCAAACAAACATCAATTTCTCTTCTCTCCTCTGACCCCTCCCCATCTAACTATTTCAACATCTTTTTATTTATTTATTTATTTACTAATTTTTGTTCTGTTTGTTTTTGCCATTGTTTTGCTCTCCTGGTCGACATAATTGTTTTTTATTCCATGCATGAAGACACTCACTCTGCAACAACAACTACAACAACAACAACCACAACATAATACAACAACAACAACATAATACAACAACAACAACATAATACAACAACAACAACAACATAATACAACAACAACAACATAATACAACAACAACAACATAATGCAAATGACGATATCAGCAAAGGGATGGCAAAAACAACAACAGAAGTGACGACGACGGAAGCAGTCCTGGTTTCAAATTCTGGCCCACGGCAAGCACTTTTAGGTGCAGGGGGTTAGTCGATTACATCAACCCCTAGTGCTCAGCTGGTACAGCAATCCTTAGTTCGCGTCTGGTACTTATTTTCTCGACAGCGAAAGGTTAAAGGTCAAAGTTGACCTCGGCGGAATTTGATCTCAAATCGTAAAGTTTTTGGTTAGAGGAATTCCTTTAACCAATAACAACAACAAAAGCGACAACAAGAACAACAGCAGCAGAAGAAGCAACAGCAACCACAACAACAACAGCAATGAGCTATAAACTGTAGGAACGAAAGCGAGGATGATGATAGTGATAACGTCAGGCGTGGCTGTGTGGTAAGAAGTTTGCTTCCCAGCCACATAGCTCTTCGTTCAGTCCCACAGCGTGGCACCTTGGGCAAGTGTCTTCTACTGTAGCTCTGGTGCCAACCAAAGCCCTAACAGTAGATTTGGTAGACGGAAACTGAAAGAAGCCTGTCGTATATATATCTGTGTGTGTGTGTGTGAGCGGAGCCTCAACCCACTCCGGGTGAAAGTTGCCCTAAGTACAAGGAAATGGCAGGAAAATGACGGAACATGTATAGAAAGGCGGAAAATAGAGGAGAAGAGGTTGACTGATTGATGGACAAAATGATGGTACTTTGGTAAGATGGACTGACTGATGAATAAGATGGCGGTGGTATAACATGATGGATAGATTAATGGAGAGGATGCTGAGAGATTTATAGGATATGTTATGGAGTTCTGTCAGGAAGAAGAAGCCGTGTTCCGAATGACACGACCATTTTCGACTTTGAGGTGTTTCATATTTCCTCACTTCACTTATATATTCAGTTCGAAACATTTGCTTATATGTATGTATGTATGTGTGTGTTTGTGTGTGTGTGTGTGTGCGTATACGAATGTCATGTGTGTGCGTCTGTGTCCGTATGTGTGTATACATACACACATACACACATACACACACACACACACACACACACACACACACACACACATACACACACACACACACACACATATATATATATGTATGTATGCAAATACATGTACATATATATACGTATACGTATTTACCACTCTATGCATCCATATATCTTTAGACATATGTGTATATCTCTATATCCGTAAGTATATATATATATATATATA
>NC_069005.1:34069626-34071487 GCF_001194135.2 Octopus bimaculoides
ACACACACACACACACACACACACACACACACACACACACACACACACACACACACAAACAAACAAACATAGACACCCCCACCTCAAACAAACACACACGTATGCATCATCTAACGGAAGAGTGGCTTTCAACTCGACAGAATGTCTTAGCCGAAAGCAAATTTTACACAATAAGCACCAAACACCTCGTGACATATTTTACAAAGATACAGAATGGTGCACACCTGTACTTCAAAGCACCGAGAATGGTAACTCATGATTCCTTAATTCAAAGACAAATCTATCAATATTGGATAGAGAATTCTTACAACAGTTTTCAGTAACGAACATTAACATTTACAAGATTTCTTAAATTCCTTAAAGCAAATAAATCTATTAATCAAAGAGAGAATTGGATTCTTGGATTAATTATCGTTACCACTATTCTTAATTCGCAGATATTGCGAAGAGGAAATACGATATTCAACGCACTGATTGAGGGTTATCTGCTCAGGGATTGAAACCAGAACGGTAAATTTTGGTTTTACTTGAGAAAATTTAGATACCAGAAAAGACGATTAATAGAGAGAAGATTTCACCGTCAACATCATCATCATCATCATCATCATCATCATCATCATCATCATCATCATCATCATTTTTCTTCAACGTCTTCGCCTTTTTCTTCTTTTGAGTTACATTGTTAATTTCTGTCTCAAACACACTCTCTCTCTCTCTCTCTCACTCTCTCATTCCCTCTCGCTTACACACACACTCTCTCTCTCTCTCTTACACACACATACACTCTCTCTTACACACACTCTCTCTCTCTTACACACACACACACTCTCTCTTACACACACTCTCTCTCTCTTACACACACACACACACTCTCTTACACACACTCTCTCTCTCTTCCTCTCTCTCTCTTCCTCTCTCTCTCTTCCTCTCTCTCTCTTCCTCTCTCTCTCTTCCTCTCTCTCTATCTTCCCCTCTCTCTCTTCCTCTCTCTCTCTTCCTCTCTCTCTCTTCCTCTCTCTCTTCCTCTCTCTCTGTCTTCCTCTCTCTCTCTTCCTCTCTCTCTCTTCCTCTCTCTCTCTTCCTCTCTCTCTCTCTTCCTCTCTCTCTCTCTCTCTCTTCCTCTCTCTCTCTCACACACACACGCACTCCCGTCCGGTCTGTCCTTTTAACCTCCACCTGTTTCCCCTCCTCCTTCTCCTCTTCTGTCTGCGCCGCCGCCGTCGCCCCATCATTGACAGGTCTCTCACCAGGCCGCCGTCTCATCAATGTCAACTGGACAAGACGTAAAAATTATATTTAAATGAATCACTTTATGTTAATTGTCCAATAAAATAGCGTCATATAACAGACTAATGTCTGTACAGGATATCATAATAGAGTTATATAACTAACGTCTGGCCAGGATATTATAATCATGTTATATAATAATGATTTAACTATTATGTAACTCTACAGTCATTAGAGAGAGTGGGGGAGAGAGGAAGGGTGAGAGAGAGAGAGGAAGGGTGAGAGAGAGAGGGGGGAGAGAGAGAAAGAGTGAGAACATTATCATCGGCATTCAGAATTGATATCCGCTATCAGAGTATAAATACTATGACCACCAACAGCAACTAAACGACAATCTCTACACCCGCAATACGATCATAGCGCCATGAACGTCCCCACCTACCGCTGCTCATTCTGCCAATAGCACCGGTATAATCGGGGATACTACCTCGGCCGAGACCTGCCCACTCCCCCATCTCACATACTATCAATGCGTTCATGAATATGTCTGTCTATCAATCTTTCTACTTATATGTTTTTTGCTCTCTCTCTCTCTCTCTCTCTCTCTCTCTCTCTCTCTCTCTCTCTCTCTCTC
>NC_069005.1:34071634-34073509 GCF_001194135.2 Octopus bimaculoides
TATATATATATATATATATGTATCCACACACACACACAAGCACACACATAATTAAACAGAAAACAAAAGAGAGGGAGAGAGACAGGTGAGGGAACAACAAACAAAATGTATTACTTTTGACGCGCAGGAAGAGTCTTTGACGTTCCGCAGCCGACGCCTTTCTAAAGAATAGAATGATTAAAGAAAACAGATGCAGAGACGATAAATAGCAGAGAGGAAAATCAGCGTTGTTGCAGATGTTGGATTGAATAAGTATCTATAAGTGTTTGCCTTAATATTACATCAGGGATATAATATATAAGTTCTTGCATTCAAATTTGGTAAAGAGCAAACGAGTTATTGGAGACGTAAGATAATAATACAGACTTTTGGTAGAGAAATATAAGATGGGTAGGAAATAACCATAGAAAATAATTACAATTTTCCCCTTCTGATAATATACGAAGGGGTGTTGAGAAGTTTCTGGCTTTGAGTAAAAGAAAATAGAAGTAGATCCTTTAATTATCAACATATCCGCCCTACCTCTCATATTTACATACTCATTGCAACGGTCCTTCAGTTTTTTTGTAAGCCCGGTAGAAGGACCCGGATGGTTGGGCTTCCAACCAGACATTTCGCGATACCCTTAAAGCGAAGACCTTTCCAGCATCCCCTCGTGTTATGAAGACCATTAATGTCTGTAAACTGTGTTGCAGATCTAGTAATGCATGGTTGGTCAATTAATCCTGCTATAATCCATATGAGGATATATGTTAAGTGTTAACACCGGCTAGGAAGCTCGGTGAGCGACTATCTCGCTTATGTAGCAATCCTAATATTTTTGCATAGTTACAAAAAGTGGTTTGAGATTTGTTTCATAAAACTGTTTTCATTTGAATTCTTATAAAGTAGTGTTGGTTTATTTTCAAGTAAATAAGGACTATTCCTAAATTAGAGACAAAGGGTTTTCTTAAACTAAATTCTATAAACATGCTCATTATATATTTCTTATGTTGCAGTCATTCAAATCGGTAAGATTTTCCGATTGTGGTTAGATTTTGTGAGATTTCCCGGCTGTCGTCACATTACAACTTACTTCCCAGCTGTCGTGAAATTTCGAGCTACTTCTCAGCTGTCATCAAATTTTGTAAGATTTCCCTGCTATCGTTCAAACAAAAACCTTTTGCAGTGTGTTGTCTTTTTATCGGTGTTTAAAATGTAATAGTCGCTTAATATACAGGGTTAGTGCCATCACGCTGGTGCGAAAGTGTGCTAGTAGCATAAATTTCTTTGACCATACAGTTATCTTAGTTCTATTGTCATTCAGCAAAACTTAGTCTTCGGCTGAAAACTAGGAAATTCCTAAAAGTTATACAAAATGGCCGCCCACTCACGACTAACTTATAAAAAACAACAACAACAACTATGTTTCTTGGATAAAGTTCGTATTTTTTATACTTGTATTATAAATGGGCAAAAGGTACAACCGGAGATTGAACACTTAGTGCTATCATATCCTGTCTTATTATTAAGGTGAATTAAACTTTTTTGGCGACAAAATGTGTCTGTGTGTGTATATGTAACTATGCGTCTGTGTGTTTGTGTGTGTGGGTATGCGTTTTGAATGTATGTATTTATGTGAGTACAGCTGAATGGCTGGATGAGTCTGTGTGTTTTAAATATAGGAATATATGTGTGCAAGTAAGTATCTACTGCTTATCAGAGTGATTTTGAGTGGAGGCGATGGGACGCAGCAGTGAAGCTGCTTCAGTTTGTCTTCTTATGAATAACATTTACACTTAGCATACACACACATATATGTCTTAACACTAGTATATACACATGTGTGTGTGTGTGTGTGTGTCTGTGCATGTATATATATATATATATATATAT
>NC_069005.1:34073893-34078979 GCF_001194135.2 Octopus bimaculoides
ATATATATATATATATATATATATATATACGTACGTACATACCTACATACACACACACATGCACACATACACACGCACGCACACACACATATATGTATGTATGTATATGCATGTGTCTATGAATATCAGTCTGTATGTAGACGCGCACATCTATATATAGGCATGTGTTTGTGTGATGGCAACACCTTTCTCAATAGCTCTACACCTGAGCGTGTTGTGCAATTCCAGAGCCACTAAAATCCTATTCAAACTCTCAATTAAGGTCTTCATTTGTTTAGACACAATTTCCAAGTGATTCGATGATTTTAGAAAAGTTTCGAGGCGTTTACACAATGTTTCATAAATTGTCTTAGGATATTAACTGTTATTACTTAAGAGCTTTGTACGGAAATATCGATAGATTCCTTACATTTTGCTTCAGTGTCTGTCTGTCTGTCCGTCTGGTTGTGTTTTTGTTTTCTTTCTTAACTCTCCCGCTCTCTTTTTATTCCCCGATCTCTCTTCATCTATATCTGTCGCTCTTTCTCTCTCGCATTGCCATCTACCCGCTACCTCCCTGTGCATTAATTTATATATGTCTATACATATGTTTGGGTATACATATATACAAGAAAGAGAGAGACAGAGGGAGAGTGTAAGAGAGAGAGAGACAGAGAGACAGTGAGAGAGAGAGAGGGAGACAGAGAGAGTGGGAGAGAGAGAGAAATGAATTGATAGGTAAATATCTGTATGTATATGGTAAAGCAACTTATTTTTCCAGTTAACATATCATATACGTTTACAACACCTATTTTATACTACTACTACTACTACTACTACTGATGATGATGATGATGATGATGATGATGATGATGATGATGATAATAATCTTTTATTGCCTACTCGGGTCCAAGTTATTAGGACCTGTAGAAAAGCTGAAATAGAAGGGAAAAAATAACAAGGTTGACACGCTGCGGGGTGGCTTGGTGTGACGTGGCCTGACGTGGCGGGTAATTAATGGGTAATTGGGTGAGATCAATAAAAACACATTAATAAATAGATATTAATGAAGATCAATAATGGTATCAATAATAATTATAGCTGTCAGTGCCACAGCATAACACACAGTCCATCTTCTGTACACGACGCAGTCATATTCTACGCTATCGCTGTCAAACAATATAACATATTTTCTAAATTCATCATGAAATGCAGAAGACGACATTTCTGCAGAATTACCACACAACGACGTGCAAACTCACCAATCGATACTAGGCCACATGGACGTGGTTGTGAGGCAAGAAGCTTGATTCCCAACCACATGTTTTAAGGATCCCACTGAGTGGTGTCTTAGGCAAAGTCTTGTGAGTGGGTCTGGTAGACGGAAACTGAAAAAACGACGGGCTTCTTTTAGTTTCCGTGTACCAAATCTACTCACAAGGTAGTAGACACTTGCCCACATTGTACCAAATCTACTCACATTGGAGTAGACACTTGCCCAAAGTGTCACACCGTGGGACTGAACCCGAACCAATGTAGTTGGGAAGCAAACTTCTTACTACCCAGGCACGTATATTCTCACACATCCTCGACACCCGTCTCTATTGTAGGAACAACTCACATTCCATACAATTACAATCCATTGATACTATACAATCGATACAGTGTTCAACTGACACAGCGTATATGAATCATAACCATCCTCCTTCATAGGTCACATGTCTCACATAACAGAATCTACTACTTGACAACAAATAATTAACGATAAAATAATAATAAATCTAGAAGCAGTAAACAAAATTCAACAAACAAATCTAAACTTTTAAAACATAACAAAAATAATTGTAGATTTGCTGCAGATAAGGCAGCGCTCACTTTAAAGACATGCATTAAAGTGGGTGGTTCATTGACTTTCTGGATTGGCAGGTGAGGATGTGTGGCGAGGCTGGTAGACTGATTTTTGGTTAGATTTGATAATGGTCAAAGGTACATGATGATACAGAGAAGAGAGAAAAAGTGGGTGTATAAGTGTTTGTATGTGTGTGAGAGAGGGAAAGAAGGTGAGGGGAAGAGAGTGAGAGTCGGGTTTGTATTGAAGCGTTGGTGGTAATTGCGCTGTATACAGAGATAACACTAAGCGATGAGGTGGGGAAATGATAAGGCGTTTGTTTATAGCTGTCAGCATATATCTGAATATTCTAATGAAATCTTCATGTATATATATATATATATATATATATATACATACAAACACGCACGGACACACACACATGCACGCACGCACACACACACACACACATACACACACACACACACACAAACACACCCACACACACACATATATATATGTCAGGCGTTTCCTCTATGAATGCAAGTCACGCAATACATGCCCTGGGTATATAAAATGAAGGCAAATAACAAATCATTTTATTATATATCCTTCATTTTCGTGCGACGTGATTGGTGAGGTGGATCACGCATACGAGATGTACCCTAAAGTGCATGGATTCGTGTGTCCCTTTCTGTGTCAATCTATCTGTCTATCTATCTATCTATCTATCTATCTATCTATCTATCTATCTATCTATCTATCTATCTATCTATCTGTTTATTTACCTGCCCCTCTCTCTATCTATCTATCCATCTTTCTCTCTCTCTCTCTTTATCCATCTATCTATCAATCTCTCACCTGTATTTATGCATGCTATGCATGCTGTTGTCGTAATTGTTGCAGATATAGTCGATGTTATTTTTCGAGATATTGTTGCACCTGTTGTTGTTGTTGTAGCAGCAGCAGCAGCAGCAGCAAAAATAGCAGCATCATCAGTTGCAGTAGTAGTGGTAGTAGTAGTAGTAGCAGTAGTCGCCGTCGTCGTCGTAGAAGCAGCAGCAGCAACAGCAGCAGCAGCAGTAATTGTTGTTGTTGTTCCTGCTATTCGTTTAGTTAATCTTGCTGCAACTTCTTTATGTCATTGCTATGGTTGTTGTTGTTGTTTCTGTTGGCCAGCGTCATTAGTCATTAGTCATTAGTCGTAGCTTTTGATCTACTTCAGATCATCGTCGTTGCCGCTGCTGCTGCTGCCATGGTTGTTGTTGCTTTTGCTGTTGTTATAGTTGTTGTTATTGCCGTTGTTGCATTTGCCCTGGTTACAAATTTCACGTCAGACTACGTTCCTTTGAACTCTTTATTAATTTACAAACCATTTACATCTTTTGTTGTTGTTGTTATTATTATTATTATTATTATTATTATTATTATTATTATTATTATTATTATTATTATTATTATTATTATTATTTATATCGATATTAATTAATTAATTTGTCGTTAATACTTAATTTACTTCACTTTTGTATTGTTAAAGATTTTTGTACAGATTTGGCGGAAGGGTTGCGGAGGTGTTGGTGTTGTTGCGTTGTAGCACACTATGGTGACTGATGAATCTCTTTCCAGTCTGTTATTGCGACTTGTTGTGAAAGATGTTCACCTGTAAGAGACAGAGTGATGAGTGGTGCGCTGAGATGTATGGCTTTTGATCTGAAAGGTCTTGGAGGACCTCCTACCTTAAGCCATGGACACCACAAATTCCCTCACAGTGGATCAAAAATACATACATACATACATACATACATACATATATATATATATATATATATATATATATATATATATATGTATGTATGTATGGCAAATGAAAGATGGAAGATGGAATATGCGAGAATTTATTATTAATCACGGCAATTGTTTCGACACATCTAGCATCGATGCCTCACGGGTGGTACACTTCACATATGGTTCAGGAGCATCCAGTGGTGCAGATGTATCACATCGGGTGATAAATAAATACAACTCGTTAAAATAGCTGTTCTGCAATGTAACTTCTCGTTTTGTAGAAAGAGAAACAGCCAGACAGAAGAAATATCTTCATTTATATAGAAGATCAAGAATAAAATTATAGATGTAAAAATGAAACAAAAACGCAATAAACACACACACACACATACACAACAACAACAACAACAACAATATACATATTGACATATGAATGTATGTAGACATAATGCATACTCACGTACATTTGTGTATCTGTGTATGTACATACGTCTATGCTCTTTCGTACGTTTGAAATTATGTGATCCTATGTATTTGTGTGATTGTGCGTGGCATTCGTTTTCACCTGATGTTAAGCGGTAAAGAATATCTATGTGTCTTGGAAACAAGAAGCACCAAAACATCAGAGTAAATGAATTGAGATATTCCATAAATAACTCACAATTAAAATTGTATGACAAACAGACAGAGAATTCGACATACACAGGTACAAAGGCACACAGATATATACATAAAATGATAGCTGTATGAAGACACGGACACACACACAGAAACGGTGACCGATACACAGATTGGGAAATTGATACATACATAGAAAAGATAGAGAAAGAGATGAGTAGAAAACAGGGGGCGGGGTGAGGGAGTAGATAGATACAAGTTAAATATAGATTTATATTTAACAACGAATCAATACTTTTATATTTAACAAGAGAATTCACTCTTTCTCACCCTCTCTCTTTCTCTCTTCCTTCCAAATTTCCCCCTCATTTACTACACCCGTTACTCAATTCTCAGTACCATATTACAATACACACATTGATGCCTTACATTTTTTAACACTTCATTTTTCAAATCTGTTTCCATGAACTTTCTAAAACGCCCTCCCCCTGTGTTTCGTAGTTATATCATGTTTTTAAATCCGCCACTTTTGATATATTTGTAATACCTTCGGAGATGTTTCTAGTGACACAAGAAAAAGAACTCACCTTGAACAACATTTTCAGGAGGTGTATTAAGCTTCCTGCAATGCCTTTCACTGATAATATAATTCAGTCAAATTGGCATGGTAGCACATCATAATGGTATACATAACTTTATAAAACATAAAACATGGAATGACCAGACTTTAATCACACATCTCTACAATTGTTTCTGTGCATTAGTAATAGCTGTTACTTGCTGAGTTCTCCATATACATATTGTATAAATATTATTTATTCGCATGTCGTCAGGTGAGAGGGTTTGTGAGCACTGCTGTTACCCAGTTGATATTAT
>NC_069005.1:34079089-34080854 GCF_001194135.2 Octopus bimaculoides
ATATATATATATATATATATATATATATATACATATATATAATATATATGGGCATGTAATGAATTTTCGAAGGATCTATGAGAGTAGAACGATGGGATATTTCCGATGCAGCACTCAAACTGATCTTTAAGCTATGTATGTTGTCGAATTTTAGTCTTAAGTAACATCGAAATTCTTCAGATATAGAAAATGCGGGTATCACAAATGTAAAAAACATTGTGTGGGTTTAGTAAAGATTAAGATATAATCCAAATAAGATAAAAATAGATTATGTCACACACTTAATGACCAGTTCCAATTGTTTGAAGGACAGGTTTAACCATCAGAACTGCCACTCTGAGATTATATAAATTATATAAATATTATTTTGTATATATTAGGTGAACTGATGTGGAAAGTAGAGTTCGTACAAGTCATTAAAGGTGTGATACAATCTTTCTTTGCCTTCTTTGTAAATTTGTATATATATATATATATATATATATATATATATATACGTACATATATATGTGGCGAGGGTGTATATGATATATGCATTCATGAATGTATATGTATTAAGAAGGTATTGGAACACCTACAGCATATATGAGATTAAAATTTTAAACAAAGTTCTGATGTTTTGCTCAGTAAATGCAGACGAATCCCGCCTATGGCTTTAACGACGCCGAAGTCAAGCGATTAGTCATTTAGATTGGTTACTGTCACTACTGTGAGTCTTATTGTTAAACTTTTGCTATTCATTTCACGATGGCGCTAAAAGTAAGATTATTATTCGTGTGTTTGTAACTTTGCTTAAAAGTTACATTTCGTATCGATAATTCTGTTTATGCAATGAATTGATACACACTGAGTTTATGTCACTGTTCTGAAAGTTGTGACTGCCCAAGTCTCTCCCAGCTTCTCCCAGCCTCTCCCAGTCTCTCCCAGCCTCTCCCATTATAACTGGTGCACTCGCTTTTGTTAGTAATTGCCTAAAGTGACAATCTGCATAAGCTAGTGTTTTCGGAAAAGAAATCAACCAAATAACTCGCACATTACAAACGCAATCTGTAAGCGGAACAGTAAAAATATGCAAGACTTTTCTCAGGTTTAAAATGTCAATTTGTTTTTGTTATCTACATTTCAACAATGGAGCTTTGTATCTTTGCTAGAATCCAACTCCTTCCTAACTGAAAGACTTCAAGTATTCAAAACTAGAAGAGAACATACACATAAATCTCACTACACGTATATACATACATCTATCCATACACATATAAAACATAAACACATTCCCATACGCAGGCACGCACGCACAGACAAGCTTTAACACAAAAATGCGTACACACACACATCGCGCGCGCAGAATACTCATATAAATCGCTGCGATCGGCAATCCGAAAGATCTGAATGGAAATCATGAAAGGGACTTGAGATAAGGCTAAACGCTAAAGAGAAGCCAACAGTGACAGATGGCTTATTGTCAATCTAAGAGGCAAAACGTAAAAAGAGCGGGAAAAGGAAAAGGTGATTGGCGAAAAACGAAATATAAAAGGGAATCATAATGGCTGATAGAAAATATCAAAATATCAAATCTGATATTTATTATTAATATAGAGGCGAGAGAAAAACAGCGTAAATCTGTGCTATATTAACGACCTTAGAAAAATCTGTAGGCTGTTAATGTGTTGGTTGGGATTGAATTGAGGAGCGAAAAATAGCTCTACGTATATACAAACATACACACACACACACACACACACACACACACACACACACACACACA
>NC_069005.1:34082118-34085707 GCF_001194135.2 Octopus bimaculoides
CCAATCAGGAGTTTTGATGGCACATCTTGTGTATAAGAGAATTTGACATAGCTGCCCTAAACTGCATCTCATTACGAGCCATTGGTTCGTCTGGTACCGTGGAGAGGAAAGTGTCAAGTTTTGTCTTGAAGACCTCCGTATCCATGTCTTGCATGTCTCTCAAATATATATATATATATATATATATATATATATATGCTGATAGATATACTGGACGTCTTTTGATTTGTTTCAGTTTCTATACAGATATATGAAATGTAGTATTTCCCAAAGAAACGATATCTTAGATTTTGTTGTTGTTGTGTGTGTGTGTATATGCACATACACATATGTATGTATGTATATATGTATGTATGTATGTATGTATGTATGTATGTATGTATGTATGTACGTATGTATGTATGTATTATGTATGTATGTACGTATGTATGTATGAATTAGAGCAAACAAAGGAAATCTCGAATGCAGAACAGCCGTGAAAACAGCTTAGAAGATCGAGTAAAAGTCCTTAAAAACGGAAAATGTGGCCAAGAATCCACTACAGAGAATCGAAGTGTATAAAGTGTGATTTCTGCAGCGGTCTGCTGGATAGTTTCTGTTCATTTGCAGGAAAATGCACCGTCTTCGTGTCCATTCTTGAAACGGCTGTTAAGAGAATATCTGCTGACCTTCTTACTTTATATTCCTCTACAACTCATCCTTTCTTTTTTAAAATTTGTATAAATGTCCTAATCTTATGTGACACCAGTTTTATACTTGTTTATACTGTTCAACTACTATAGGTATATGCACACGTGTGTGTGTGAGTGTTTGTGTGTGTGTGAGTGTTTGTGCGTGTGTGAGTATTGGTGAGTGTGTGTCTGTGAGCATGTGTAAGTATGCATTTACGTATGTCTGTGTACATATAAGTTTGTGTACATATGTATAGACACTCACACACACATACCTGCCACCGCACACACACACACACACACACACACACACACACACACACACACACACACGTATATGAACGCAATGCGGCATGGACCTCAAATTTCTCCAGTGTGACTAGCTGTTCTTCAGTCAGCCAAAGTGGAACGTTTGGCATTTACGGGAATTAGTCTCGGAGCCATGCGTGGAATCTTGCAGTTTCAAGCGATTCACTCTTCACTCGACTGATTTAAGTTCTTTGAGTTTCTGCTTCTTGTGTGGTGTATTTTATGTTCCGTTTTCCTCCAATAAACCTATACACACATTTGCACACACACACACACACTCACACTTTCCCTCTCATACTCACACGTACATTATTATAAATATATACACACATGTATGTATGCATGCATATATATACAAACAAACCCACCCACATATATGCATATATGTGTGCATATGTATCTATATGTATCTATATGTATATATATATATATATATATATATATATATATATGTATGTATATTCATCTATTTATTCATGGCGGGTTCTGGTAAGAAGCGGTGAACGGCACAAAGATTTTTAACGCTAGTCAAATATAACAGACTATTTCAAATTATTGTTAGAATATCCGCATAAATGGAGTCAAGAACGGTTTGTTTGAACTGGCATCGAGTTGTATGAGAAGCCATGATGAAGTTAAAATATTAGTTTGGTTTCTCTTCATTATTACAACTACATAGAAACATACACAGATACATACATACACACATATATATATATACATATATATATATGTATAGATGAATATATATACATATGTATATATATATGCACAGACACACACACACATAAATGTACGTGTGTGTATGTGTGTGTGTGTGTGTGTGTGTGTGTACGTTTATAGGAAGAAAACTGAAGATAAAATGCGCAACCTTTTATCAATGGAACACACATATCATATGTGTGTTGTTTAAGTACCAGAAGCTGGCGTTTTTCGTCTGGTAAAAATCCTTTTGAGACATCGTCTTGAAACGTGAATATATCCTTCAGAGCTGGACGGAGCGATATTGACCCGGATGTTGATAATGTTTGCAGTACAGAAAGTTTTTACTGCGTAATTTGAATGTGTGCGCGAGCGCGCAAATGTGTGTCTTTATGTGTAATGTTTTATGTATATATATATTTGTGTGTGTGTGTGATATTGTATATATATATATGTGTGTGTGTGTGTGTGTGTGTGTGATATTGTATATATATATATATATGTGTGTGTGTGTGTGTGTGTGTGTGTGTGAGTGTGTTTGTGCGTCTGTGTGTTTTTGTGTGCTTGTGTGTGTGCGTTTGTGTGCATATGTATGTGTTTATGTGTAATATTACATGTGTGTACATGTGTATGTGTGCGTGCGTATGAGCGTGTACTTTTGTATGTGTCTGGGTGTTGAAGAGTGCGTAGGACAGAACAATTTAATTTTCGAGAGATTCTGATGTTCATTCCGTAATCATGAAGTCACGGTTTCGAATCCAGTCCTAACATATTCTCAAAATGTCAGCAGTCAAAAAACTGAAACAAGTAAACGTGAAGAGATAAATGATATAATTATGTTTATAATTAAATAATTAATGAACGTAAAAGAGTTTCTGTCATTAAAGACATCTTCCAGTTCTTTCCTAGTGTTGAACTGATAATTCTGACTATTTTGGTTAACGGAATTATATTGGTCGACTCAATGATTTTGTCAACATTCGCCACTTTCTTCTATTTAGTCAAGATCAAGGAAAACATAGACATATCCTTTGACCTCCGCAGTCCCCATCTAGTGAAGCCATTCAGATTGTGACTATGGGATAGAGAGAGCGGGGGGCAGAGTAAGAGAGAGTGAGAGAGAGAGAAACAAAGAGAGAAGAGAGTGAGAGATAAAGGACTACATCAGAACCCGGTTGGTATATATTTTAAGACTGGGAGACCAGGGGTAACGTGAAATCGAGTACTTTTCTCAATGATAAAACTCGCCCAACATTCCGGGAATTGAACTGCAATATTAAGATGGTAAAGCGGAACACTCTAGACTGCAGAACTCCCCGCCCCGCCACCACCACAACACGCACACAACCACACACACACATGCATAAACACATGAGTGTGTACGTGTGTGCATGAGTGTGTATCTATACACGTGACTGTGAGTGTGTGTCGGTGTGTGTGTGTGTGTGTGTTGTGTGTGTGTGTGTATGGTTATATAACTCAGATGCTGCCATTAGGCCTCTATTAACGTCTCGGTAACAAACGAAATCAATGTTGGAGAGAATTGTATTAAAATCCGTTTTATTACCTTGATAATGAATTGGAGGTGCGTGGAGGGCGAGAGATGTTGAGCAATGAGGTGCGTGTGAATTAATGGAGAGACGCGGTAAGAGGGAGAGTATACGTTGAAGAAGAATATGGGGACACTTACAAAGGGGTAAGAGAGAGAGAGACAGAGAGAGAATTAGAGGGATGCCTACCGATAGGATAAGACATGATAGTGTCTTTGTGTGTGCGTGTGTCTGTTTGTGTGTGTGCTTGTGTGTGTGTATGTGCAGGCCCTCGTATACATATATGTATGTACTACTTGTATATATACGCATATATCTGTATATATACATATACGTATATATTTATGTATATATATA
>NC_069005.1:34085788-34087544 GCF_001194135.2 Octopus bimaculoides
ATATATATATATATATATATATATATATATACATATATACATACATACATATAAATGTACAGGCCAACATATACATGTGTGTGAAGTGTGTGTGTGTTTAATTTTCAAGCGTTACATTTTGTAGACTGCGAAAGAGTGTACTCAATACAGTCATTTAAGGGTTTATAGAAACGGAATGTCTTTCTAGTGACTCCGGTTTCTTGTCTCAGAGGAATCCAAATTCTGTCGAAGGGACGGGAGACCTCTAACACGTGGTCAGCGACTGTCCTGTAATAATGTGTGTCCAGGGAATATATAATTACTGGAGATGGTCAATGGGCAAGACGTATGGCCACTTTAATACGCACAGACCACCACATCTTCTCAGCATTTTTGTTTAGGACAGAGTACACAAGGATTGTTAGCTGTGGTAGGGTTTGCTTCTCCGATCTAGCCCGCTACCTTGTGGATAAGTGCAGGAAAAGGAAAACTAAAGTAACAGAAAAATATATGCTGTAGGGGTAAGATTTTCAGACGCTTTCGGTCAGGCTGGAATTTCTGCAACTTGCAGGAGATACCAATCGTTGTGGACCACCTTTGATATTAAATCTTTGAGACCAGGTAATGATACAGAAACGAACACGCAACCAATTGCACTGTAAAAGAGTATTGGTACTATATTCTTTTTTGCGAAATAGATTTTTCGAAATGAGATGTGGTGGATGTTTTGATCGCTGCGGTTGGTGTGACGAGCATCGTCATCGTCAGCGACGATCAATTACTGGTGGTGGTGGTGGTGGTGGTGGTGGTGTAGAGATAGTTGTGGGGGTAGTGCCGTAGTGATAGTCGTTCTGATGGTGTGGTAAAGGTTGTGGTGGCGGCGGTATTTTAGTGGTGTTAGTGTAGTACTGTCAGTAGTAGTAGTGGTAGTGGTTGAGTTGTGATTTTAACGACGTAGTACAGCATAATATGATGTAATACAGTATGGCCTAGTGTGGTGCAGAACGGGGGAGGGATAAGGCACATTGTGGTATCAAGTCGTAGGATTTAAAGCGGCTTCATGTAATACAATGTGGCATGCAGGCCCCCAATACGGTGCGGTTTTACGGTGTAGTGCGTTATACTATAATCTAGTGCAGAGTATAGTGTATTGTACGGTGGTGTAGTACGTTCTGGTGCAGTGTGGGTGGTAGTGCGATGTGGTATGATGCGGTAGGGTGCGGTATGAAGTAATCTGGTGCAGTATGGGAGGTTGTTTGATGTGGTATGATGCGGTAGGGTACGGGTAAGGTGTAGAGTAGCATAGTGTGGTATGCTGTGTCGCTGATAACTCCTGTCTTATTGTCTCTTCGGCTGCCATAATTGGTTAGAAATAGTTTTATTATTCTCTGATAAACCCTAATGATCGTTAAATGATGATTAAATGATGTAATACAAAGAGAAAACTAAAAACACAATAGCAAGGCCTGATTGAACCCGTCATCTCTCCTATCGATCCAATATAGACAATGTTGTACATTAACACCCTTATATATATATATACACCCACCCATCCACCCCTTTAACACCACCCCCTTTTGCTTACAATTAAGCTGAAATCTAATAACAACTCTCCAAGTATTCCCACAATCTTCTCTCCACTCTTGCCCAACACTTTGGGCCGAACGTAAGTTGTTATTAAATTTTTAAAACTTTCGCACAAAGACACACGCCTACACACGCAAGCAGAGAGCTTCACACACACACACACACACACACACACACACACATACACACA
>NC_069005.1:34088147-34088609 GCF_001194135.2 Octopus bimaculoides
ATATATATATACATATGTGTGTGTGTGTGTGTGTTTGTGTGTGTGTGTGTGTGTGTGTGTGTTTGTGTGTGTGTGTGTGTGTGCGTGTGCCAGTGCACATCTATGCGTACAGGTGTGTGCATGTTTTATTGGTTACGTAATATAAAGCTCAATGTTTGCATGCAAAGGCATGCACGTATGCGTGTGCATATGTGCATATGTGCATATGTGCATATGTGCATATGTGCATGCATGTATGCCTGTTCCACTGTGTGCGTATGTATGTGTGCTTGTGTGTTTATAACTGCGCAATATACCTCTTCTTCTTCATCTTCTTCTTCTTCTTCTTCTTCTTCTTCTTCTTCTTCTTCTCCTCCCACTCCTTCTCCTCCAACACCTCCTCCTCTTTCTTCGCCTCTTCCTTCATCCAAACTGTGAATTTAATTTGAAACGTTACATAAGGACAATTGTAAAGCTGTGTAT
>NC_069005.1:34089588-34093896 GCF_001194135.2 Octopus bimaculoides
GTCCTCACCATCATCATCAGCAGCAGCAGTAATAGCAGCAGTAGTAACATCATCATCATCATCACCGTCATCTTCCTCCTACTCCTCATCATCATCATCATCATCATCAGCAGCAGCAGCAGCAGCATCGTCATTATCATCATCATCAACATCATCGTCATCATCATCATCATCATCTCCGTCATCATCAATGTCGTCGTCGTCGTCGTCCTCCTCCTCCTTCTGCTCCTCCTCCTCATCATAATCATCATCATCGACGTCGCCATCATCGCCGTCATTGTCATCGTCATTCAGAATCATCATCGTCGTCGTAGTCATGGTCATCATCATTATAATAGCCAACAGCGTCAGCGTTGTGATGGTGGTGGTGGCGGTGGTGGCGGTGGTCGTTCACTTCCCTATCATCTTCGTCGTCATCATCATTCTGACCATTGTCGTCGTCATCACGGCTAGTATTGCCGTGATGTGAGCATCTGCTTAAATTTAATTTCAAGAAATGATCGAGCTTTAGTAAAGGACAAAGGGAATGCACAAGATGTTGTATGTACGTGTGTATGTATGTATGTAAGCATGTATGTTTGTATGTATGTATGTATGTATGTATGTATGTATGTATGTTAATTCGAAGACTCCAGATCCAATCTATCACTGGAACTGTAAAAATCTCTAGAACTTTTCAGAAGTTTATCATTTAAATATATATGTGCATGACTAGATATGCAACTATATTCATACGTACATAAAACATACAAATCTGCACATACATACATAATACATACATACATACATACATACATACATACATACATACATGCTTATGCACGTTAGGATTGAAGAAAAGTATGTCCGTTTGTTTGTTACTTGTTCCGATCCATGTCTCAACTCATGAGTTTATGACTCCAACCGAGAGGAGAGGAAAGCTTCAGTGAAGGACAAGAATTGGTATCAGCGTGGGATCAAAGAACTGGCAGAAAGCTGGCTTCAGACGGTGCAACTCGACGGCCACTAATTCTGCTTTTGTTGTAACTTGACGAGTAAAGCAAATCAGTTTCCAAAATATGGCAAAACTTTTGACTCAACCCAATAACAGTTTTAGTATTCGTGGCGAAGCAATTGCAACGCTGGATGATACTATTTACATTGTTGTTGGTGTTGCTGTTTAGTTCCAGGTCAGGCCTCGTAAAACAGATCTAAAATTACACTGATTCAAGCAGCCACAACACAATACTTCCTTTGCAAACAGTGACTCCACTTAATCCGAGATATAATTACGTTTAAAGACAGAAGCCTGAGATCTTAGGAGAATCCAAGATTCAGTTTTTAGACATCTCATCGAATTCGTGGTTTCCTCGATGTGTTGGCAGCGAAAACATTAGGCAGGCTGCTAGGCTGTACCCGAGGTTATTAATTTGGTAGCAAGCTTCGTACCCGGTAAGACTGCTAGCTAGATACCCAGCTTTACCGATTAATCTTTATCAAGTAATTCTTGGATATTTAATTTGGTTGACAAAAATATTAGAATCTAACAGTTTAGAAATAATAATCTGTTGCCAGGATTAAAATATATTTGCAATCTTTGATTTTTCTCTGCATTTTCTCAGAAATGATTCAGAAAGAAAGAACTACAATTTAATTAAGAAAATTATTGAAATTAATTAGGTAATTAAGAAATGTTTTCTTTTTATTTCTTATTCCACGGCAATTTTCCAGTCTCACCGAAAATTATTAAGCAAGTTTACTTAAATACATATATACGTATATACAGATGCACAGCACACCACAGACAAACACAGACAAACACACACACACACACCATATCAACTCAGATGTGTGTATGTTTTTTTCTCTCTCACTCTGTGTGTGCGTGTGTGTATGTATGTATGTGTGTGTTTGTGTGTATTATCTCTAGAGTAATGTTCAAAAAGCGAAACAGCGAAATAGGCTTAGAAACCACAGGTGTGTGTGTGTGTGTGGATGTGTGTGAAGAGAAAGGAGATGTACTGAGGAAAGGTGCAGGGAAACAGAGAGAGAAAGAGAGAGAGAGAGAGAGAGAGAGAGAGATACGGAGAGAGGGAAGGAGAGACAGAGAGGGAGAGAGAGAAGTTAGAGAGAGAGCAAAGAAAAGCGGACAAAGCAAGTCAAGTAGTAGTAGTAGTAGTAGTAGTAGTAGTAGTAGTAGTAGTAGTAGTGGTGGTGGTGATGGTGGTGGTGGTGGTGGTAATAGTAGTAGTACTAGTAGATGATGATTATTTACACATGCCTTGATTACAATGGTCAAGATCGACTTGGGAACCCCCGAATTTTTTTTAAATGGTAGGAAGGAGAAAGAGAGAGAGAGACGAGAATAAGAGAAAGTAAGAGAGAGAGAGAGAGAGAGAGAGAGAGAGAGAGAGAGAGAGACAGACAGACAGACAGACAGACAGACAGAGAGAGAGAGAGAGAGATAGAGAGAGAGTAGAAGTGACAGAATGATGGTAAGAGAAAGAGAGAAAGAAGGCTAGAAGGAGATTAGCGTTTTGTGGTTAGAGTAGAGAAGATAGTCAATGGAGATTGTGTAAATTCCCACAAGGGAAACCTGCAAGATTCCATGGAAAGAGAGAAATTCCATGACTTGGAACTGTAACATCAGGGACACTTGAGATATCGATCTGGCGATAGGTTGGTGACTCTTACCAGAAGATACAGCCACGACTGACCTATTTTCAGTGTCATTAATTGATAACAACACCGCTGTGATCGTTCTATGTCCCTTTTGGCATTATTTACCATCCAACGTTTTAGCAGAATGGAACAGTGGGAAGGATAAAAGGAAAAAATAAAATAAAGCAAAAATAATAGCAAAAGATGGCGATTGTCAAAAGATCGAAAGAAGACCTCGAATTTATTTATTATTTTATGTTGGTTTTGTTTTGTGTTTTTTATAGATATTTTCCATTTTGGAATAAAGGAAACTTGATGTAAAAAAACAAAGAATATCTATTTTAGCATTAAAACAAAAACAAGCAAAATAAAGAAACAAAGGAAAAACGAAATTAAAATTGGAATTCTGGGAAAGAAGACGAATAGAAAGACACACACACACACACATATATATAGAGAGAGACGTTGAGAGTCACAGACACTCAGACGCACACACACACACACACACACACACACACAAACGCAAAGGTTATTTCCATGAAATTTAGGTCAATCGTCTAAAAATACGTGGCCATTTTGCTCTTGATCTTTGAAATGACTACGAAATTAGAAATACGTAAGAAAAAAGGAAAAAATGTAAATGAATAAAAGTAGACGATAACTATGAAGAGAGTATTTTTTTTTTTTTTTTTTTTTTCCACGGACATTTTACGATAATGGCTGCTGTCCGTATTTCAATGGAAGGGTTCATAGAGGCTTGTACTTTGTGTGTGCCATGGCAATAGATGACACAACACTGTTTTTATACAAGTATATTTAGGAAAAAGAAAATCTTTATCAATGGTTTTAAACCTGCTTCTCTCTCTCTCTACATTTGATTCTACCAGCTGCCAGTCAGTATTTCATTTCATACACACACACACACACACACACACGTTCATATATATAAACAAAATCGAACAAGCATACAGAAGGTGTGTGTGTGTGTGTTGTTAGTTCCTGGGTCGGTTGCGGATTTTAGGCGTGAGAGAATGTATTCTCTCTGCGCCAGGTGTAAAACTAACACCTGAAAGTAAGTCACAGTCAAGCGAGATAACTCTCGTCTCAGGACGACAGACATCGATGTTTCGTTATTGTTTTAACTTATCAATGCCACATAACGAACAAAGCCCGATGTAGACCATATCACCGACTATGACTGTAGTGTAGACACCGGTTGAGACGCCGTCTGCTGGCATGTCCCAACGTTTCATGCCACAGACAAAAATTTCAAAAATGAATTCGAAGCAACTCGAGGTTTATAAACAGAATCGAACAAAACACCAAATCCACTCACAAGGATTTGGTCGGCCCGAGGCTATAGTAGAAGGCACTTGCCCAAGGTGCCACGAAGTGGAACTGAACTCGGAACCTTGTGGCTGGTAAGCAAGCTACTTACCACACAGCCACTCCTGTATATGATATTTATATATATATATATGTATGTGTGAGCGCGTGAGTTTGTGTATTTCAATATATATATCTTTTAAACTATTACGCAACGCCACATTAACATATATTACACCGTGGTATAACGTACGGATATATATCGAAACAGAGCTTACAATAGCTAAACATTTAAATACACATTAAATACAGGCACCCATACATACATGTATATATATATAT
>NC_069005.1:34094537-34095898 GCF_001194135.2 Octopus bimaculoides
GGTGGTATTGATGGTGGTAGTGGTGGTGGTGGTGGTGGTAGTGGTGGTGTACATTTTATATGGAAAGAAGTAGAATGAAGATATGAAGGATACACAGACAGCAAGAAAAGGAAATTGATAAAATGGCGGAGAGAAGACGTTGAACTGATAGTGATGATGATGATGATGATGATGATGATGAAGAGGAGAAGGAGGAGTAAAACCAGGATGATGATGATGACGTCGATGAAAAGGATGATGGTGATGAGGAGGTGATGGAAAATGAGATGAAGGATGACGCCGATGATGACATTTACAAGGAAGACAACGACGGCAGCGTTGACGATTATGATGACGATGATGATGATGACGATGATGTTCATGATGATGATGTTCATGATGATGATGATGAGGATCATGATCTTGACAATGATGATAATTATGATGGCGAAGTATGACGGCAAAGAAGAAGACAGCAACACGGTTTTGGCGGAATGAAAAAGAATAGGGAAAAGCGGAAAGAAGGGGAGGAGGAGGAGGAGGAGGAGCAGTTAAAGAAATGGAAGAGACGGGGAAGACTGTTGGCGATAAAGAGGATGATGATGATGATGAGGAGGAGGAGGAGGAAGAAGATGGAGAAGAAGATGAAGATGAAGAAAAAGGCAAAGGATGTTAAAGATTCAAATATGGCAGTTTTAACGGAGCTAGAGCCGTTTTCATCTAAAATATTGGTTTTATGGTGAGACATAAATGGCACCGTAAGATGGACTATTACAAGAGAAGCAACGGCATCAGCAACAGCAATACCAACAACCGCAGCCACAGCAACAACAACAACAAGAATGAAAACATCAACAGCAATCTCACAGACACCATTCCTTGTTTCTCACTCCTTTTCCGCCATTAATGTTTTAGTAGAGATTTGATGTAAAGTGGGATTTCACTCACACACACATGTACACACATACACACACACACACGTGCGCACTAGAATCATACATAGATACACACATATACACAGATCTCTTATTAGCATTTTTAACCCATACGTTACAGCATCTATGATTGCAAGAGAAGGCTATACGTGTCTTCAAATTTACAATTTCTGTGCGTATATTTGTATGTCTCTAATGTGTAATGATGCATCTATATATCTGTATGTTTACTATGGGTGGATGCGTATGTTTGAATATTACTACAGATGTGCGAACGTAGTTTTCGTATATGTTTGCTGATAAAAGAGGGTGTTGGAACAATTATTTTATTTAATGTTTATACATACGTGTTTGTGTTCATGATGTACGTAACACGTATATAGATATCTGTGTGTATATATGCATATACATATATATATAGGTGTATATATATATATATATATATAT
>NC_069005.1:34096121-34097976 GCF_001194135.2 Octopus bimaculoides
AATACGACTGAAAGAGTTCTTTAGCGCAATGCCCCAACATGGCCGCAGTCTAATGACTGAAACGAGGGAAAGATAAACTCAAAGGATTTACACCCATGTATAGTTTTTACTTATATGTGAATGCATGCACGTACATACATACAAATCCATATACATCCTTACGTACGTACATGCATGCATACATACATACATACATACATACATACATACATACATACATACATACACATACACGTGAATGCATGTATGTACGTACGTATGCATGGATATATATATATATGCATATGTGCGTGTATGTTTGTATTTATGTATATATGTATGCATGTATGGATATATGTTTGTATGTATGTATGTATGTATGTATGTATTTATTTATGTATGTACGTGTTTGATTATGGCATATCAGTCTGCACATTCGTCGTTATTTTTCTGAATGTGAATTTACGGATGTGTATATATATATATATATGTGTGTGTATGTGTGCATGTATATATAAGTTTATATATATATATATATACGTGTGTGTGTGTGTGTGTGTGTGTGTGTGTCTGAGTGTGAGCGCGTGTGTGTTTATATAACTGGCCGGCTAGATGTCTTCATGGATGTTAACTTTATGTTTAAATTCTTCATCCAATTCCGTTTACATCTAAGATAATACTACAGAATATACATCACCGGCCCTTTGTTTTATCGACACCTGAAGGCGAGGATGACCTCAGCTGGATTCGAAATCAAAACTTAATCAGTTGGAATTAAACATTCCAAGACTTTCCTTTGAACGTTTATCAATTCTATTAACCCAAAACCTTTATGGCTTGAAATTCTTGGAATAAATTTGGTGCAGGATTTTAAGACATGCCACTCAATCACTTCAGTTTATAGAAGGAGGAGAAGAGGAAGAAGAAGAAGAAGAAGAAGAAGAAGAAGAAGAAGAAGAAGAAGAAGAAGAAGAAGAAGAAGAAGAAGAAGAAGAAGGTGATGATGATGATGATGATGATGATGACGACGATGACGATGATAATGTTCAATAAGAAAAACAACAATAGAAAATAATTAGTGTTTGAACTTTAGAAATCTCTTGCATATTTTTATTGTTCTCCTTACAGACAGTATTTTAAACGTTCAGGTCTGTTAGTGGCAAATACTGGAGATTCGTTGAAAGTCCACCACCACTGACATCACCGCTGATGTCACCACTCTACAAATTCTGGCAAATACAACTTTTCCCATTAATTATTGTAGGAAATAAACAAATAGATAACTAATTAAAATGATAATCAATAACAAAATCCAAATTTTAATTATATTTATTGTTGCAGTTGTTGAGATTATTATTGTTCTTTTTCATATTGTTGTTCATCTTGTTTTGTTGTTGTTGTTGTTATTATTATTATTATTATTATTATTATTATTATTATTATTATTATTATTATTATTATTATTATTTTATCATCTCATTATATGGTAAACCCCCCACTTTATGTCTGTCTTTGTATTGTCCCCTTCATCCTTCATCCTTGTGGTAAATAAATGAAATCTTTATTATTATTATTATTATTAATATTATTATTATTATTATTATTATTATTATTATAGGTGGCAAGTTGGCGGAATCGTTAGAACACCGTCTTTCTTTACGTTCTGAGTTCAAATTCCGCCGAGGTGGAATTTGGCTTTCATCTTTTCGTGATCGATAAAATAGGTACCAGTTACGCACTGGGGTGGATGTAATCGACTAGCACTCTCCACCAAAATTTTCAGGCCTTGTAGATATAGCAGAAACGATTATCATTATTATTATTATTATTATTATTATTATTATTATTATTATTATTATTATTATTATTATTATTA
>NC_069005.1:34097986-34100524 GCF_001194135.2 Octopus bimaculoides
ACTACTACTACTAATGACGATAATGATGATAATGATGATAATAACAATAATAATAATAATAATAATAATAATAATAATAATAATAATAATAATAGTAATAATAATAATAATAATAATAGTAATAATAATAATAATGATAATTCGCTGATTGGTTTATAAGATTATAATGTTGAGGTCATTAGCTGTTTGTTTTTGTCTTGTTTTGTCGATGTTGTTGTTCCTGCTGTTGTTGTTGTATTTATTGTTGTTGTTGTTGTTATAGTGGTTGTTGTTGTTCATTAAATTAGTTCTAATTGGCTAAATTTATTGCAATGCCAGCCGAAAGAGATATGGTCACATTAATTATATTAAAGAGGGAATTTAGAAGAATTTCCAACAAATATAATATAAAAAAATTAAAAAATAAACAGATGAAAAAATAATACCAAAAAAATGGAAAAAAAAAATAATAATAAATGAAGAAATCTTAATTAGTAAGAATAGCTTGCGGTATTGGCTGGGTGGTAGGATGTCGGAGTCGGGGTGGTGGCTGGGTGGGTGTGTTGCTTGTTGTTGCTGTTATTCGGTTTGCGGTGGTGTTTTTGGCAGCCTTCTCTAGGAAGTGCCCAAGACATTACCTCAAGAGGAAGCATCTCCCTGTGATATCAATCTTATGGTCTTTGCTTCTACCATCTATGTATGGATGTCGTTGTTATTTAGCCCTAGGTCAACCGTGATTCACCATATCTATTGCAATAAATCCTCCATCTCTGGCGTGACCAGCTTTACTTGTATTTAGACAAAGTGTACCGAGGACTACAGTATATTATGTAATAGTAGGGTTGCACGTTTTAGTGACTACAGATATTTTGCTATTGTTGTTGCAGTTGTTGTTGTTGCTATTGCTATTGTTGTTGTTGTTGTTGTTGTTGTTCTTCTTCTTCTTCTTCTTCTTCTTCTTCTTCTTCTTCTTCTTCTTCTTCTTTTTCTTCTTCTACTTGTAGTTTATGCTTGTTATTCATGTTGTTGTTTTTTCTTATCTGCAACTTTCTTTGAATTCTGCATCTTTCCCATATCTTGACGAGTGTCACCCTGATTCCTGCAGCAAAATTTGGTGAGGCACAAATTTAACGATCAGTTGGTTCACAACTGTCACCATAGGGACATAAACAAAACAGAAAATATCTTTGAAGGTATTTAAATTGATAATACCCTTTTCAAGTCACGTGCGGTGCCATTCAACTCTATTTTCTTTCTTCTTTTGCAGGAATGGCTTTGCAGGTATTTGGTCCAAATACTTTTCTGTTCCATTTCCCATCATTCCAAGTGCTCCAACTATCACTGGTGTTGCACAAGCCTTAGCAAGTCATATATTCTCAATTTCAATTGTCATAGTAGTAATAATAATAATATTGATAATAATAATCCTTTCTACGAAAGGCACAAAGCCTGAAATAGTGGGGAAGGGAGCTAGTCGATTACATCGACCCCAGTACGCAACTGGTACTTAATTTATCGACTCCGAAAGGATGAAAGGCAAAGTCGCCCTCGGTTGGAATTTGAAATCAGAAAGTGGCGACGGGCGAAATACCGCTAAGCATTTTGTCCAACGTGCTAACGGTTCTGCCACCTCGCCGCCTTGAGAATAATAATAATAATAATAATAATAATAGTAGTAGCAGTAGTAGTAGTAGTAGTAGTAGTAGTAGTAGTAGTAACATTAATGGAAAACAAACCATCACCACCACTGGCGTTACATCCATCATAGCCACCACTCCCGCCACCGCTGCTGGCACAAACGCCTCTCCCCCCCCCACCACCACCCGTATATACTTCTCTATAAATGCCTCCATATTTATACGTGTCTACGAGTATGTTTGCTATCGCTTACGTATGTAAGACAATAAACATGTATCTACACACAAAGGTATGTGATTGTGCACACGTTGCATAATGTGCTTATATGAATGTACGTTTGTATTTGGTTATATGCTATATATGTATATACATATATATATGTATATATATATATATATATATATATATATATATGTATATGTGTGTGTATATCTGCTGTGTGTATATATGTTATCTCTCTGTATGTTATGTGTTTGATTATAAAGTAATGAGATTTGTGTTGAAATCTTGTGTTTATAGATGTTTGTCTATATTTGATGGGACTGTTATATGTGAATGTGAAAACTTCGTGGACGTGGGTGGTGTGTGTGTGCGTACCTGTATGTATATATATGCATGCATGTGTGTGTATGTAGGGGTGGTGTTCGTGCGTGCTTTCATCTACTCCCACGGCTCCTGCCACTACTGACAATCATAAGAGGCAAGCACTCGCCATCATCACCGCTACCGCCCCCACCTCCGACCTCTGACACCATCGCTTTCTACGACCAACGCAACAGAACAGTTATCGACATTATCATCACCACCCACATCGCAACCAACCCTCACCAGGCCTGGTGGTGGTGATGATGGTGATTGTGGTGGAAATTCTGGTGTGTTTCGATCGGTTTCTATATATATATGTGTGTGTGTGTGTGTGTG
>NC_069005.1:34101479-34106623 GCF_001194135.2 Octopus bimaculoides
CGTACATTGAGAAATCTCGCTATATACACACTGTTATAGACACACATACACATGCGTGTGTACATCCCTGTATACACAAGTAGGTATGTGTGTGTGCATGTGTGAGTAACTATGCATATATGCGTATATACATATATACACAGATATTCGTATGGTTGTACATCTATGCGTGTGTTTGTATGTTGTGCGTGTATGCATACCCGTACAGTGTAAATATATATACATATGATATATATATATGCATATATATATATATATGTGTGTGTGTGTGTGTGTGTGTGTGAGTATGTGTGGATACACAGATTTATACGTATGTATGTATATATGTGCAGATGTAGTGCATGCATATATATATATATCCTGTGTGTGTGTATATATGTTTATGTATGTATGTATGTTGTAAGCCTGCATACATGCGTGTATATGTATAGGTGTGTATAGGTGTGTGTACATGTGTATCAACGCGCCAGTTTAATTTAAGTATTCCGTGTATAAGAAAAAATACATTTATAGAGTCTTTCCTCTGATAATGTCAGAAATATTTTGATTAATTCGTTAAAAAACCTATTTCACACGGTGAAAGCCCAAGAGAATCTGATTGAATGACGTTAACAAGGCGCCGTACTAGAGTGTTGTCTTACTTTAAAATATTGATAACATTCGCAATATTTAAACGTAATTTGTTGATTTACTTCTTATATAGTATTTCTCTTTGTCTTTTAAATTTTATTTTGTTTTATATTTATAATCACGTGTTATTGGTTATTCAAGAAACGGAGATGATTTATATATCAATTAGAGCTTATTTAAAGTTTTAATCTGTTAACGGATGTGTGTAATATTACATTGTATAATGTAGCGGAAGGGCAGCCATTTTGGTGAACGGTGGAATGTTTCATTTTATCAAAATGTCGTCACTGTTTTTGACCACTGATCGTTAGACCACATTTGTCTGTCTATGTTCACCTAGGTACAGTTGTTGTGGGATACATCTGAAACATTGTAGACTAAGATGGCTGTGAGACATTGACATGCACTTAATGACTTGCGGTGCAGTATTCGTCTCCCAGTTACGATCACATGTTACTCTGTGTTGATGCTCCTCCGAAATATAATGTGTCAACGAATGAACCTTTGCCTGGTCTCTCGAACTGCTAAAAACAGATCTCCCTCAAACATGCACCACCGTCCTTAATAATAACCGCCATATTGGATAGTTATGCTTTTCATTTACTTTTCTTTTACATCCTTCAGTCACAGAAGGTTGAGGCCATTCCTGGACACCACCTTGAAGAATTTTTAGTCAAATGATTCGATCAAAGTACTTCTCTTTTAAGCCTGGCACTTATTCCATCGGTCTCTTTCGCCGAACCGCTAAGTTACTGGGATGCAAACACACTAACATCGGTTGTCAAGTGGCTGCATTTCATTTTGCCTTGTTACGGCCTTAACAAGATTCTAATTAAATAACAGACAAGACTTCACCCAAACTTTATTCTAAGCTTATTAAATAATTTTGCCAGCACATTATCTGTCAAATAATTCAACCATTTCTTTTAGACTTTACCATTTCTTAGTGCCTTCCAGACGTCCATTTTTTTGTAGCATTTCCTAGCTACTTCTTGGATTTGATTTTGTCTTTTGCGATTCATCATTGGTTGAGTTCGTTGTTTTAAAGTATCTCGTCTGTGGCGATTCCGTCGCAGACCAAGTTCCTCCAAAGAATTCTTCAACTTTTTCTTTATGTTTGTGTTGCATTGATTTCTATTTTACTTTCGCTTAGTTCCAGATAAAATCGTCTGGGGCTTGTTTTGTACAAAGAATCACTGACGCTTTTCATAACAACAGATTCTTTGTGATTTGGGCGAGAATATCTTATTTCAGGCGTTCTTTGATTTCGGATACGACTTCACTTTTTGGTTCCATTATATTTCTCTACTATACCTCTTTCTTTCCTTCTTCCTTTCTTTTTTCTTTTTCATTTCTTTCTTTCTTTCTTCCTTCCTTTCTTTCTTTCTTTCTTTCTTTCTTTCTTTCTTTCTTTCTTATTTGTATATTTTTCGTTATCGATTTCGTTAAAGATCGACGTATCTTTTCGATCTTTTATTTTCTGGGTTTTTGCAGACCAAATTCTTTGGTTTGCTTTTCGTTTTTGTTCTTGTTTCAATAATCCTGCTAGAGTAAATGTGAAAGAGTAACCAATTTTCTTTGTAACTACTACTACCACCACCACCACTACTACTACTACTACTACTACTACTACTACTACTACTACTACTACTACTACTACTACTACTACTAGTTTTTTCTTCTTTCGATTTTGCTTCCATTTCTTGCTGAGTGCCTTCCCGACTCCTAAGGCCACGAAATTCACTCTATACATTGGTAGGCCATGAAGTTAAACGCACCAGGTTCTTCATTTTCAAAATGAAATGAATTTACGTGAACAAAAAATTAAAATTCATAGGCGGAATTCGTTCTCACATCGACAATGCTCGTCTCAATACGTGTCACGGACCAGTTAAAACAATCTTTTGTACTTCTTGCGGGGATAATAAGCCGAAATTCATTCTCAAATGATTTTCAGTTTTTTTTTTATCATTCTAAGTGCTCCTACAATCACTGGTATTGTAACCGTCTTTAGATGCAACATTCTATCAGTTTCAATGAGCAAATCTTTATATTTTCTAAGCTCGTTAAATTCTTTTGCAGAGATATAATGAATACTCATATCGATCCATTAACAAACTCCATTGTTTCAAAATAATATCCGGTTTGTTAGCTTTGAGGATTCGGTCTGTAAGTACTGAGAAGTCCCAAACAATCATTACATTTTCTCTCTCAGTTACAAGCAAATCACGTCTGCCTTTGAGTGGTGCCTATTTTCTGTCAATTTCCTTTTCTTCACTGATATTCTAGTTCAACACATTGAATCTAAAAGTGACAACTCGAACAGCTCAGGAATTCATGGCTAACACCTTGTTATGTGTATTTAGCTCAGATTGCAGAACCGCTCAAACTCTCTTATAGCAGTCTTTCCTAATCTTCTCTTTCATGCTTGCATGCTAAATGCCAAAGTTATCATTTATTCCTTGGTATTTGTAGGTTGGTTACTTCTATTATAACTGCGCCAATACCATTACATGACTGAATTTATGGTCTTCAATTTCCCTTTCTGTAACGTGGGCTTGGTACACTTATCATGACCAAACTCCATCTCGATCTCATCATTTTATTATTATTATTATTATTATTATTATTATTATTATTATTATTATTATTATTATTATTATTATTATTATTATTATTATTATTAAGGCGGCGGGCTGGCAGACTTAGCGGTATTTTGCCTGTCGCTACGTTCTTAGTTCAAATTCCGCCGAGGTCGACTTTGCCTTTCATTGCTTCGGGCTGATTAAATAAGTACCAGTTACGCACTGGGGTCGAAGTAATCGAATGAATCCTCTCCCCCATGTTGACGTTGTGGCAAAAATTTGAAATCATTCTTCTTCTTCTTCTTCCTTTCATTATCGATGCTGAGAGAGCCGAGGGACATTCCACGTGCGTACTCCATGCTTCTCATCGTTTTAAATGTCAGCTGACAATTTGTCAATCACGTGATCCAACTATTAACTATGATGTGGTTTTTATTTTTGCTTTAATTTTTTTCTTTTCACATATATTTTCCTTTCTCAAACGGAAATCCAAAACATCACCTTTTATTTTTATTTCTTTTTTCTTACATTAATTTTGCGAATATTTCAATATATTTTGGAATATATTATCCTATATTTTGCTGACGCTGACACTGCGTGGAGAAAGCAGTTTGAATATAAATTTGTAAACGTTAATGTCATACGCAGCCACTGATATAAATGTGAAAATGTGTGAAACCAGCGGTCACCATAACAACAACCATACTTCAAACCTAATACATCAACGTCAATACCATAGATACAAACATGGCGTCTACTAGCAGCTTAACCTGTGAATAATGTGGAATGTGCCACGTAGAGGGGAGAGGTAAAATGATATGCTAGAAATAGTGCACAAATCGCCCACAAATCAAAAATCAACCGTTTTCAACAATGAATGGCATTTCTCTTGACGCTCAACTGTTCTTATGGAGCCAGGACAATGAAGACGTTACGGAGTCACTCGACATGGCCTGGAAATAGTAGCCAAATCTCCCTCAATCAAATTTTGTTTTAACATCGCAGGCATAATGGCTGGAATGAAATCAAATCTTCTCCACATAGAACAAACCACAGAAAAATTCCGAGAAGCAATGTCGGTAGAAGTAAATATATATTGGACTTGTTTAAATAAACACACACACACACATTCACAGACACACACACCCTTTCCCGTTTTAATATACACTACTAATATTTTACTACTACTACTACTACTACTACTACTACTACTACTACTGCTGCTGCTGCTGCTGCTGCTGCTGCTGCTGCCACAAATAAAAATCAAATAAAATTAAGTCGAAATGAAAACTGAATTTCAAGATACTTCAGATTTGTTCACCTTAAAACTAATGTCGTTGTTGTTGTTGTTGTTGCTACTACTGCTGCTGTTGTTACTGGTCTTGCTGTAACTGCTGGGCCCTTTCTATCTGTCTGTCTGTCTCTCTTTAATCTTTAGTCTGTCTCCCAATAATCTTGTATTAATCTCTCTCCCTCTATCTCCTTCTTTCTCTATGTCTCTCTCTCTTTGATTCTCTACCTCTCACCCTGTCTCTCCCTCTCTCCCCTTCTCTCTCCCCTTTCTCCCTCCCTCTCTCCCTCCCTCTCTCCTCCTCCTCCACCCTCCCCCTCTCTATTAATGTCCCCTTAATATATATATCAATGACAGTCGCTTACTGAAACACAAGACATCTCAGTTCTAAGGTTTCATCTTTCGCATGAAACAAAAAGGAAGAATTCCCAGGTAACAGGAAATGGATAATGGCGTGGATGGGTGAGGGTGCCGATGGTATTGACGATGGAGAGTAGTGTTATTGGCCATTGGAGCTACAGGTAATGGTGGTGGTTGTAGTGGTGATGATAGTGGTGGTGTTGGTGTTGGTGTTGCTGCTGCTGTCGTTAACGTTGGTGGAGGGGCGTGGTGGTATAGCGATAGCAGTGTCGACAGCG
>NC_069005.1:34106776-34107847 GCF_001194135.2 Octopus bimaculoides
GCGGCGGTGGTGGTGGTGGTGGTGGTGGTGGTGATGGTGGTAGTGGTGGTGGTGGTAATGTAGCAGAAGTATTTGTTGGTATTTCACTAGACGCAGTATGTCCGAATCGCAAAGACCAATTTTCCCGGTTCGATCCCATTGCACTTCCTTTTGGGCAAATGTTATTTTCAATATCTGCGCAACAACCCGTATCTTGCAAGTGAAATCGGGTAAACATTGCTTGCATTGACACCCACTGAATGAAATGTACCCGTAATTCAAAATGTAGGGCCTTGTCACGCATTCTGTCTCATCGATTGTGTGTATGTATGTATATATATATATATAAACGCATGTGAGATTAGAAAAGAGTACTCAATACAGGGGTTAGATTTTAAATATTTCTTGCAGTAATATGGCTATTCTTTCCTTCTCTCTTTCTTCCTCCCTCCCGCTCTCTCTCTCTTTCTCTTTCTCTTTCTCTTTCTCCTTTTCTCTCTCTGCTTTAATACTCAGTGTTTCGAGGGTTAAGTGAACAATGGCACTCACAAAATATTAAGAAGTAATCTTAGCTCTACAACACACAGACACACTTACACACACACACTTACACGCACATTCACACACACACACACTCACACACATACACTTACACACACACTCATACATACACACACGCTTACATACATATACTCGCACATGCATAAACACACACTTACACGCACACGTACGCACGCACTCACACAGACACACACACACAAACACGTATACACGCACTCCTGTGCATTAGTACCCGATCCACACTCTAATTCCCGGTCTATTATTGGCTGTAATAGAGCTGTTTCCATCTCTTTTCCCCCGACCTCTCAATTCCTGTTTATGGAACCAATAGATTTCCTAATAACATCATTTTCCAACGCTCTGCACTCTGCTCATTACATCTTATATGCAATATGCAATGTAGTCTCGATCATGTCTTCGCAGCACACTTTTATCCCTCTATCCTTCTCCCCCCTCTATCTTTCTCTTTCTTTCTTTCTTTCTTTCTTTCTTTCTTTCTTTCTTTCTTTCTTTCTTTCTTTCTTTCTTTCT
>NC_069005.1:34108267-34110060 GCF_001194135.2 Octopus bimaculoides
CTCTCTCTCTCTCTCTCTCTCTCACTATATATAGATACATACACACACACACACATACAAAAATGTATGTATATAGATACATACATGCATATATCGTGATATGCATGCATCAAGATGTAATAATTTGCATCCTGAGTTTATCTTTATCTACGCAATAAATCATTTGTAACTCCCTCCATCTCTCCCCCCTCTCTTTCTCTGTTTATCTCCATAATTATATGTGTGCGTGTGTGTAAGTGTACATTTATGTATGTATGTATGTATGTATATATGTATATATGTATGTATGTATTACGTACATGTGTGTGTATGTGTGTGGAAACGTGAGTGTATGTGTATATGTGTGTTGTAAAAAAGCTATGTATCACATATTCACGTCACTTCGGCATTATGTATCTTGTCAGATAATGTGAGGTAACTTTTATGGTTTCACTTTTATGTATTAAAACATTACAATAAATATAACAATTTATTTAGAAAATATAAACCCGTGATAATGCAGTGGCTATATTTTGAAGACTTAAAAGCTGGTTATTATTGCAATGGGAAGGTGTATGTGCTTGGGAGGAATATGTGCAGATATGCACGTGTGTGTGTATGTGTGTTTAAATAGTCGGATAACGTTTAACATGTAAAGTGCCTTAGTGGTAAGTATTTCGATGTGATTTATATAATGGAATAGTTGTAGCAAAAATATTAACCTATTGTCTACCTCTTTTCATACAATTAATGTGAATAGGTCCGAAAGAATTAAATTTAAGATGAGATAACTCTAACTCTATTGTCATGTTTAACTTGCCAGATACTTCTAAAAATGAAAACAAAGTGTTTTATCGATATTTCAACATACATTTGGTGCGGTACTATAATGGTATTTAATTTATATTTGCAGAGACGAAGAAATTAGCCGCGTTATTACATTTTCTGGAAGGCGCAAACTATTATTGTAGATTGAGTTATTAGTTTTGAAAACCCAACTAAATGACGCTAGGCCAGTAGCGAATCGCCTTTGTAGTTTTCTAAACATATGATTATGTGATACCATCAAATTTTAAATTTGACGTCTAGTTAATCCTATGCCGTTCTAAATACTGTTACAAGTGACACTGGCTGCATAGGTAACATATATTTCCAGACAGTTGTCGTTCGCTGGGTAAACATTTTGTAAACGACAGTTATAATTTGAATGTCACTTGTATTTTGGAGTATTTATATAACTTGGGGTATTTGTAATTTGATGTGTTTATTATTCCTTTCATTATTAATGGATGATAATGTGTTGACGTTGAGTGGCTTTTTGTGAGTAAATTTGGGTTAAAGATGTCTCCATGATGGAATATAACAATTGCGCAGAAGGGGATTTGCCATAAAAATATCATTTCCGATATTTGCATATTTTTTCCGATAATTGCATATATAAGTAAATGCACGATAAATTTGAAACCATATTTCAATCTTTTCTTTTTTAAAAAATTTTACCCATTAATTACCATTAGGAAGTTTAAAAACAGACACGCAGGCGCGAGTATAAATATACTTACACGCCATTATGATACAATACCCGCAAACAATGCACAGCTCACAATAATCTCTAACGTTTTAAAATTTGAAACCTATTCACAAAATTATTGATCGATTATTTTTTAAATAATAAATTATGATCTCTTCCAGAATAAAGATGGAGTGTCACAGCTTACACCAAGTTTCCTAACGAGTCAAATGATGGCGAAACTTAAATGTGCATTGTGAAGGTGAATCATCGACACACACACACACACACACACACACACACA
>NC_069005.1:34110070-34111882 GCF_001194135.2 Octopus bimaculoides
GGCTTCTTTCAGTTTCCGTCTACCAAATCTACTCACAAGGCATTGGTTGGCACGAGGCTATAGTAGAAGACACTTGCCCAAGGTGCCACGCAGTGAGAATGAACCTGGAACCACGTGGTTGTTAAGCAAGCTACTTACCACACAGCCACTCCTGCGCCTATATATATATATATATATACATACACACACAGACTTTCGCTTTTTCTTTGTACACAAGCTAATAGAGTTTGAGAGAATTACGGAGCAGGAAGAGGCGGGTGATTGTAAAGAGAGAAGTGTGAGGAACATAAACGTAGCAATGAAGGAAAAGGATCTGAGAGATGAGTGTTCTGCAAGAGTGAAGGGAAGAGTAAAGAGATAGGAAGGAAAAGAAGACGAAACCAAGAAAGAGAAGAATAACATGAATGAAGCGGGTTTGGTGTGGTAAGAAGCAGGATGGAAGGAACTGATGAGGTAGAAAATTTCTTTTAAAGACTTTCAGACTTTCTAGAAATGACGGGAGTTTGATTTCAATTTAATCAATGGTATTGTTTGGTTGTAAACTATTTGGGAAGTGGCAGAGAGAGAGAGAGAGAGAGGAAAGTGATAGGTTTTAACTGTTCTGTCGGCGTTTAACTGATGATCTTTGATGTTTTTGTGTTGAAACCTCTCTGGGATCAACACCATTCTGATACCAACAGAAAGACTGCCAGTTACTTAACACGAAGCTACATGAAGAAGAGCGGCCAACCAATAAAATATGCCCTCTTTCTGAAATCTTTGATTAGTATCAGTATTATTATTATTTCTCTTCATCACCGGTTTTGTTGGAGCTCCTGGAGTATATTATTATTATTATTGTTGTTGTTGTTGTTGTTGTTATTGTTGTTAAGGCGGCGAGCCGGCAGAATCGTTAGCACGCTGGATGACATGCTCAGCGGTATTTCCTCTGCCGCTTCGTTCAGAGTTCAAATACTGCCGAGGTTGACTTATTTTTCGAGCACCTTCCGGAGTATTTGAGCGGTTCTAAGCAATGCTGTTTTCTGTAAGTCCTCCACACCATTATTCCAGCCCTTATAATTAACATAATTATACCCACATAAATCCTGATAGAACCTTACGTATCCACAAGTTTTCAGAAGTCTTTCCAATGCTTAGGACCCTCCTGATAATCGTTGCTGTCCTTAAGAGACAAACTTTTTGTAGGAACTCCACGGGACATTCTATCCCAATCTCTTTCAGTCATTTGCCTTCATCTTGCTTTACTGTTCCCAAAGCACCAATTATTATAGCCACAGCCTTTACTGTTCGCATTCTCCAAATTCTATTATTATTATTATTATCATTAAGTAGCGAATAGTCGTCGTCGTTAGAGCGTTGGTCGGATCAAATGATGGATGATATCTGTTCTAGCTTTCGATATGAACTAAGATGGTTGCCAATAATACAAACTAAATACATTGTACATTAGATAGTGTAACCCTAGATAAACTGTTTCTGAAATAAAAGAGAAGATAGTCACGATCGATTGAAATATCTTTGATTCAATGTCCACTGGATCATAACTGACCTAGGGCTAAAAGACAATATAGAAGGACACATTACGTAATGTAACCCAAGGTACACTATGTTTAAAATATCGACCGAGTGGTCACGGATGTGTCAACTTTGATTAAACGTCTACTGAGTCATCACTGACCTGGGGCGAAACAATATAGAAGGATACATTAGATAAGATAGTCCAAGATACACCATGACCTGTGGCTAAACAACATAAGAAAAGCAGCGATATGCAACGATTCGGATTCATCATTAATCTCTCCTATCCTCCGA
>NC_069005.1:34112016-34113247 GCF_001194135.2 Octopus bimaculoides
CGCCGCCACCGCCGCCGCCTCCGCCACCGGCCTCTACCTACAACCAGATATAACAAAGAAACAAACAACAATATAACCCCCCCCCCCACGAAAATATAATCTTCTTTTATGTTTGATGTATGAGACAAAGAAAGTAAGAAAAAGAAAGAAAGAAAAAACCAAAAATGGATAAAAACAGGTAAAAACACAGCAAAACTGAAAACAAAGGACGACATTGTGTGAAATATCAATCATTTTGACAACAACAACAACAACAACAACAACAACCACAGCGGTAGCAGTAATAACAGCAATAAGGACAAGGGCACCGATAAGGAAACCGGCATCATCATCATCATAATCATCATCATCGACTCAGCATCACTGCCTGAAATGATAGACACCCCTCATCATCTTCATCATCGTCGTAGCCACCGTCATGGTCATCATCATCATCATCATAGTTGTCATCATCATCATCATCATCATCATCATCATCATCATCATCAGCAGCAGCAGCAGCAGCAGCAGCAGCAACAGCAGTAACAGCAGCAGCAGCAGCAGCAGTAACAAAAGGTGCGGTAACAACGACTGCAACAATAACACAAAGGCCAGCAATGATAGCAGCGTAGCCATCTTCATGGCCCCTCCGCCTGCTTACTCCTCCTAATCATCATCATCATCATCATCATTATCAACAACAACAACAAAAGCAACAAAAGCGAAATGCCAAAATAGAATCAGTCCCAACCGCCATATTGGATCATCCACAGAACCAAGAACGATACTAGAACACAGTAGTCGGCAGAACGTTAGGAGCAAAATGTTCATTATTCGAGAGATTCATTCTAATTACTGCAAAACTGTACAGTAATTGTTGTCTCTAATGCAATCGATCGAACAAGGTTTTTCTTTTAATTAAAATCAAGACAATTAGCATAAATCAAATCTGTCGGTTTGACCGTTACGTCGGTTTGACTTTTGTCTTCTTCTTCTTTACAGCTTAACTATCATTGCATCCCATACTACCTATCTTCTCCCACTCACGCTTTACCTTTCTCTGTCCCGCATTCTCCCTCTCTTTCCCACTCTCTCTATACATAATATATATATACATAGGTACACACACACACACACACACACACACACACACATATATATACTATTTCTAAATGTATCAATCTGTTTCCTTATCTCTTTATCTATGTATCTATCAAAAGCACACACACACACATAGACACATATGTATATG
>NC_069005.1:34113559-34115368 GCF_001194135.2 Octopus bimaculoides
ATATATATATATATATATATATATATATACATATATCCCGTTACACACACAAGACTATTTTCTCTGAAGGAATCTTGCACGAAGATTTAAAACATGCACACGTTATATGACGTATGCTGTTGCGGATGAACTCACGCATACGACACACATACACACACCAGCATATAAATATGTATGCGTGTATGTGTGCGTGCGTGAGCTTGTGTGTTTATGTGTGGGCATCTTTGTGTTGGCGTGTGTGTGTGTGTGTGTGTGTGAGTGTGTAGGCGTCTGCGTATGCAATGCTTGTGTCTACTTTTCTACGTGTGGCCCTTTAAGGCATTCTTTTGATGCAATTCTTTTAGCTGTCTATATTGTTCCAGCTTGATTCACAAACATTCTCCTGTCATATGTGTGCGTATATCTATCTATCTATCTATCTATCTATCTATCTACCTACCTATCAATCTATTTATCATTCTATCTATCAATCTATTTATCTATCTATCTATCTATCAATCTATCTATCTATCTATCTATCTATCTATCTATCTATCTATCAATCTATCTATCTATCTATCTATCTATCTATCTATCTATCTATCTATCTATAGATATGTGTATGTACGTAAGTATGTATGTATTCTCATCCAAAATGGAGTCGAGTACCAACGTTCCATGCGGCAGACTTGATAATTGTTGTAGATATACAACGTCTAATTTTTTAAAATATACATACAATTGTAGTGTCGTTTTGGAAGTAAACAATCTAGTACACCACAGATTTTCATAACTATTTAAATTAGTTGCTTACAGGTATTCCCTGATGAAGATCACAGAAGTGTAGATACTAGCCAAATCCAAATCAATGCCATTTCTTCATGTCCACTGAGAGAAGAGACTTGTGGTTGAATCGATTTGTTTGCTTTTTCTCCCGTCAGCAATGTTAACTTTATAAGTACAGGTGTCTTATTTTATAACCTCCGGTTCAATTATTTCTCTGACTCTCTAAACTTTATTTTTTCTTCCTCCGCCTTCCCCTCCCATCTCTCTCACTACCTTGTCTCCTTCTCTCATCTATTTTCTCTTCCTTACAACCTCCTTTCGACACAAACATTGTGTCCGTCTATCTATCTATCTATCTATCTATCTATCTGTCTGTCCATCTCTCTTTCTCTCTCTCTCTCTCTCTCTCTCTCTCTCTCTCTCTCTCTCTCTCTCTCTCTCTCTCTCTCTCTCTCTCTCATGTTGCTGTAGGTTCCCTATCAATTGCTGCCATTCGATCTAGTATGGAGGATTTAAAACTCTTCTGCCTTCAATATATTTTCCTTTTCATCATATACATTATGCGAATTTGATGCTGGGGGTACGGTAAGAAAGATATGGTTGGATAACATCTATAATCTTAGTTGGTGACGCCTGGGAAAACAGCCAGAAGGTGTAATAAAAGTTGCTTTCGACATTATCCTATGGATGAGGGGCATTAGGACTCTATCCTCAAGACCTTGCTAGGAATAAGGGGCAGAGAAAATGGTTGGGTCCATGGAAATATGCATATTATCATACGTGAATATTAATTACATTATATACATATACGTGTCTGTGGTGTACTCAGCCATTTGCACGTTCAAGTCACGAGCAGGCTGTTCCGTTGATCAGATCAACTGGAACCCTCCTCGTCGTAACCGACGGAGTGCCACGATATATACATACATACATACATACACACATATATATATATATATATACACACACACATACATATACATATATACACACATATATATATATATACATATATATACGTATATATATACATATATATATATA
>NC_069005.1:34115884-34117302 GCF_001194135.2 Octopus bimaculoides
TTAGATGAGGTAACAGAAGGGAGATGTTGACGGGGGTTCGGGAGCGGGTGGCGATACACAGTCAGGCAAAGCCATTATACCACCACCACTACCACCACCACCACCACCACCACCAATAACAACAACAACGTCACAATGAAGCCCAAACTAATGCCATCACCATCTTCCTTATCATCAGCATCACCACACCAGAATCACCGCCATCACCGTTACCACCTGGACCACCACTACTGCCACCCCCAACGTTACTTCTGCCATTCAACACAACCAATCCGACTCAATGATGGAATTCTTCGGTGTTCGCTCGATTGGTTAGAAATAGCAGCCAATTTGTCCTCAAACCACACCCTGTTGTCTCAAGAGATGGGCCTTTGGGACAATGCGGAACAAAGTTTCGGTATAGAAGATAATGAAGGGATGGTCAGGGATGGGTTTCTTTCAATCATATATGCGCTTAATCAATGCAGAACTGGGGTTGAGGAATAACATTATCACCACCACCATCACCAGCACGATGTGGTTATGTTCATCTTGGACTACGTTAAATTGAGGTCAGCGAAGATAAGCACGGACAGGTGGGACATCACCTTCAATTAACACTGATTGTTATTGGGGTTTTTTTGTGTTTGATGTTGCTGTGGTGGTGGTAGTGGTGATGATGGTGATGGTGTTGGTGGTGGTGGTGGCGGCGGCAGAGGAATTTGGTGGCGGCGGCGGCAATGACGGTGGTAGGTATTACAGCGTCTGTGTGTGCTTTAGGTATCCAGATGACTGAAATATCTGTTCCATGATGTAATCTCTTGGTAATGAATGATTTGAGATCGAATTCGCTGCTCTTTCTAATTGGTCATATTAGACCGTCGTCCAACGCTGGTCAAATAGACACAATATATAGTCAAACGTTTCCCATACTATCTAGATTAATCTGGATTAATCTGGATTAAGGAAGTAAAGAGGAAACTTCAGAGGATGTCAAGCGTGAAAATACACGATTTGCTGAATTGTTCTATAAGGAAATATGGCCATCTGTAGGTATACCAGAAGGGAACACCACCACCACCACCACCACACAGGGACCCAAACATCAAGACGGTATCTGGTACAATTTAAAAGCCGATATCCACCTTGGAATATAGTTTCAGGACAACTTGACGATGCGAATTTCTTCAGAAATAAGAGACAGCAACAGTTGGACAATAACCGAAAATAATTGTGTGTGTGCGTGTGTGTGTGTGTGTGTATGTGTGTGTGTGTGTGTGTGTGTGTACGTGTGTGTCTGTCTGTGTTTGTGTCTGTGTGTGTGCATGTGTATAAATGTGTGCATAAGTGTACGTAAGTGTGTATGTGCGTGTATGTATGGATATGTTTGTATATTGATGTATATATATATATATATATATATATATATATATATATAT
>NC_069005.1:34117699-34118776 GCF_001194135.2 Octopus bimaculoides
ATACATACATATACATATATATATGTATGTATATATGTATGTATGTATATATATGTATATTATATATATGTGTGTGTGTGTATGTATATATATATATGTATATGTGTATGTATATATATATATATATGTATATATTTCCATATGTATATGTATATGTGTATATGTGTATATATGTATATGTATATATATATATGTATATATATGTATGTATATATATATATGTACATATATACAGATGTACACCATACATCTAAGTACTTGTATATATGAGTATATGCATAGACGTATATATTTGTGTATGCTTCTTTTTCAATATTATGTAATAAGTACTCAATACTGTAAAACAGGGTGGAACTGCATTTATTAAAAGACGCGTTTGTATGGTTTGCTACCAGTACACACACACACACACACACACACACACAACCACACACACACAAACACACACAGAAAAACATGCAAACACACTCAGAATATGTATAAGTAAAAACTGTAAAATTGTATAGAGTGCGGTGGTCACAGGAACGTTTTCTCTGTATGTGTGTGCGTGTGTGTGTGTGTGTGTCTGTATGTGTGTGTGTGTGGAAACCGTGTGAGGATCTGTCTGTGTGTCTGATTACCTGTCTGCTTGTCTATCTGTAGGTCAGTCAGTCAGTCAGTCAGTCTCTATCAATCATCTGCATCATTTAACTTAATTCCTCTACCGTTATATTGCCATTACTCAGTGTCCCAGTGCCACTTTTTTCCAATCTCCAATCTCTTCTTTTAAATTCTTCAATCTGATTCCAACACACACACACACTATCTCTCTCTCCTCTCTCGCTTCCCCCCTCGCTCCCCCACTCTCTTTCTTTCACCCACCAATGTTCCAATGCTCCATTTACGCCACATTACTTTCGATCTCTGGTACCTCCATTACAAAATACAGTCTCTCCCTTACCCTCTCTCTCCCTCCCTCCCTCTCTCCCTCTCTTCCTCTCTCCGATCTCTCCCGCTCTCTCAGACATTCTCCCTCTCCCTCAACGCACACACATACACTACAAATGAACACGCATATCCACATATTCAAATGTGGAT
>NC_069005.1:34119073-34124073 GCF_001194135.2 Octopus bimaculoides
ATATATATGTACATACATACATACATACATAAATACATACATATATAAATACATACATATATAGTCAGATAGATAGATAGATAGATATATAGATAGATAGATAGATATATAGGGAGAGAGGTACAGACAGAGGTGGGGCAGAGGCACTGAGGGAGAGCGGGCGAGAGAGAAAGAGAGAGAGACAGGGAGACAAAGAGACAGAGTAGTCAAAGAAACAGAGACGGAGAGCGGGAGAGAGAGAATAGCACAGAGAGAGAGAAAAGGAGAGAGAGAGAGAGACTGAAGCTATAATTAAAGGAACCAATCTTGGTACACAGACGTCATTAAAATCAATCTCTGACGTTGATGTGAAATACACAAATGTCTAAGGACCTACGTATACTCAGCCACTTACAGTATTATTCATTGATTTCGTTGTTCTCATGAGCAGGCAAGTAGAAAACTCATCATCGAAGCCTGCACCACATCAGTTTACTTCTTACTTCGATCGTAAACTCATCAAATAAACGTCCTTCAACGGAAGGGCGCCATGCTGGATTAACAGAGACGGCTAGTTCTAACGAGAACAGCTCTGAAAACAATCAGTTTTGGGGTTTATAGAAAATATTGCTTTCAAATTTTGGCACAAAGCCAGCAAGTTTGAGGAGGGGGTAAGTCGATCACATCGACCCGAGGATTCAACCGGTACTTCATTTATCGATCTCGGAAGGATGAAAGTCAGATTTGACCTTGACGGGATTTGATCTTAGGACGTAACGATAACAGTACCAGCACCGAGCAGTGATTATTCCTAAGGGAGCATCAGGACTGAGCTCAAATATTCCGGGCGAGTTTTTCCTGAGGAGATAAAATTAAGTCGAAACGCTAGTGCCAGGAGATCGACCGACGACATTCTGAACATGTTGTGGGTTTTTAACGCACATGGCCGTTACAGCACCGTTTTATGTTAGCATATATTTTACAAACGCTACCCACTTTGTCATTATACAAACACACACACACACATACATAAATATACACTTTCCACACATACACACACTGTCTTCTTTCCTTTCTTCACTTCTGAAATATTCTAGTCCGAAACATTCGTCTCTCTGCTAACACAGCATACAGACACACCAACATACACCTATATGAATACACACACACACACACACACACACACACACGTACACGCACGCACACGACTTCTGGCTTGATCTGTCAGAATATTTACGTAAACAGCATATCACTTGCCTTTAATGATTGATGGTGATTTTCTGCCGGGAGACTGCTAGGTTAGCTGTGGACAGAATATTGTATTACATGATACGAACATAGAATTAGAAGATTTTGGCTTGTATTATCTGGGTGTGAATGAGGTGGAGACCCGGATGATAGACGACCGCAGCTGAAGGGACGGTGGGGCCTGGCGAACAGCCTGTTCAGGTGCGAGACTATATTCATAAAACTGCATTGAAACCAATATTTAGCGGCGTAAAAGAGTTTAGAAGACGGCCATTCCCAGTTGAAAGCTGAACTCAAAACATAGAGACAGACGAAATACCACTAAGCATTTCGCCCGGCGTGCTAACGGTTCTGCCAGCTCGTCGCTGCGTTCTTGGTCAGGTTGTTAACAGGGACAAGGATTTTGTCACGTGGTGGTGGTGGTGGTGGTGCCAGTGATGGTGGGAGTGGTGATGTTTCTGATGACATTAATTGTAGCAGCAGCAGCAGTAGTAGTAGTGGTAGTTGGTGGTAGAAAGTGTTCTGTGAGTGCTGATAGCTGATGGCCGATGGTGGTGGAGGGTGACGATTGAGGTGGTGGCGGTGATGGCGATAGCAAAGAAGATAGCTTTCAAGATGATGTGAACGATAATGGATATGATGATGATGATGATGATGATGATTAATGTGTGGGGGGGCGTAGAGATGGCGGTGATGTTGGTGTTGGTGAAAGCAATGAAGATGTTTTCAACATGATGTGAATGATAATGGTGATAATGATGATGAGGAGGAGGAGGAGGAAAAAGAGGAGGTGGATGGGGGACGCTGGTGGTGAGGTGGTGGTAGTGGTGTTAGTGATAGCAATGAAGATGATTTCCGGGATGATGTGAACGATAATGGTGATGATGATGATGATGATGATGATGATGATGATGATGATGATGGTGATAGCTGTGGTAGTGGTGGTGTTGGTGGTGGTGGTAGTGTTTGTAGGGCTGCGCTGAAATCGATACAAATCGATGGCAGCGCCATAAAGACAATCTATAAATGTCTTGGGAGATTACAAGACTGGGAAATCGTTAGATCCTTTGTTGCAATCACAGACAGAAGGAATGGTTTTAGGAATTTGAGGTAAGACAAGAGGATAATGACTGAAAGGCACCGATGTTGGCGGGGATGGAGGGGGCGTAGAGGGTAGCGGGGATGAAGGGGTGGCGTGAGGAGCGGAGTGAGCGTGAGGGAGGGGAAATGGGGGGAGGGGCTTGGCAGCGTGGTCAAACATCAGGGCTCAGAAAAAGCGTGATGATAAATGTTGATAATGATGATGATGATGATGATGACGACTATGATGATGATGATGAGATGATGATGATGATGATAATGATGATGATATTGGGATATGGGTGATGGTGGGAGTGATGGCGATGAAGATAATTCTGAAAATGGTGAGAGCCATGGCGACGATGAGGATGATGATGATGATGATGATGATGATGATGATGATGATGATGATGTGTTGATGATGATGGTGATGATGATGATTAAGATAAAGGTGATGACAGTAGCAATTAAAGTGATGATGATGATTGATGATTGATAGTAATACTAATTATAATTATTATAAGAACAGTAATAACATCAACTTAATAATAATAATAATAATAATAATAATAATAATAATAATAATAATAATAATAATGATGATGATGACGACGATGATGATGATGATGATGATGATGATGATGATGATGATGATGATGATGATACTGATGATGATGATGATGATGATGCTGTTCTAATAATCATCGTTATTATATGAATGATTTGTAACAACCACAACGATAACAACAACAATAATTATTGTTATTAGCAATGGAGAAGGGAGACAGGAATTTGTGATGTTGTTGTCTCCGTATTATTTTGTTTCTTGCTGATGATGACGGTGATGATGATGATGGTGATGTTCATGGTGATGATTATGATGAAGTTGATAATGAAGGTGGTGTTGGTGGTGGTCATGGTGATGATGATGATGATGATATCGGCGGTGATGGTCAGACTCTCCCGCTGCGTCCGTTTCTGCTGCAGCCGAATAGCATCTATATGTTGATATTGGTGGTGGTCAGAGGAGTTGCGGTAGAGGTGGTTGTCAGTCGTGGTGGTGACAACACTGCCAATGGTGCTGGCAGTGGTCATTGCGATTTATAAGTGTTGCGGCGATAGTATACTCTTAGCGGTGTTGGTGGAAATGGCGGCGACGATGACAGAGATTTTTTTTTTGGCTTTGTGCTTTTTTTTTTGGGGCTTTGTGTTTGTCTTTTTTTGGGGGGCTCTTATCTTTCAAATGTGCCTTTTGAATTGGTTAGAAACATTAAGACAAACTTTTGTTTCTATGGCAACCAGTAATATAACCCCCTCCGTCTCCAACATCCTTATGGCCATGCCCACCACCACCAACACATCGCCATTACATCGCGAATACTGCAGCAATCTTCATGGTCTAATTATTTCTTCAGTGGTAAACCTGCGTGTATAATATGCTTGCGCATGCATATGCGTGTATATATGTGTGCGTATTTTTGTGTGTGCGTGTGTTTGTGTGTGTGTGTGTGTGCAGGTGTGTATAGTTTTGAATGTGAAGTATCCATGTTGATATGTTGTCATGCAGTGGCATTTATAACAGTGTTGCTCACATATACACACGTGTGTATAAATCTGTTCGTATTTGTGTAGACAAACATAGGTTTGTATTGCCAAGTCTATCAACATCCTTTAAACCTTTTTACGTAAAGTTTACCCCACAGGGGTCACTCGTCCTTCAAGATTTCAGAGTAGCCCTTTCCCACTCCGCCGTTGTCACTTGACCTTAGAAATTCAGCAGAAACGGAAGGTCACATTCACCTCTCAGTCATTGCTCACAAAACTCCATGAATCGGTATATATATATATATATATATATATATATATATATATATATATATATATATACAGAGCGAGAGAGATAATATACACACATATACATGTATTTATATCTTTATGCATATTTATACGTGTTATGTAATATTCGCATGTATGTATGTATATCTGTATGTATGTGTGTAGTCGTGTTGGAGATGAGAAAAAATTCCCCATTTAAGTAATATGTATTCTCATTTTCTGTTTTGAGTGTTTGCTCGTTCTCATTCTCCCGTTTCATTTGTTCTACGCACTTAAGAGATAATTTAGGTTCTTCTTTCTAAATCATCACTATAACAGGAATTAGAGGTGAGTGGAAAACATCTTGTTCGAGGCTGATACAGATTTTCGAACTAGAAATAGTTTGTCGTGACGGTAGAGTCGTTAAATGACACATACGAATGAAGACCAGCCACAAATACCCACAAACACACAGATATCAAGACATATATACATGCATACATACATACATAAATATATACATATATATATATATATACACACACTCACATAAACACATACACACAAATACATATATGTACATACATATATATACATAGATATATCAATATATATACATTATGTACATATATATGTATATGTATGTATGTATAAATATGTATACATGTACGTATGATTGTATTTTGGTATACAGCTGTATATGTATACACCCACCCACACGGGTATGTCCATTACACACACTTCCAGGCATTTATGGGTGGTATCAAACTTGTAAATAAGAATTTATATTCGTCTGGTTTAAATATTACCTTCTCACTCTCACACACTCTCTTTCTCTCTCTCTTTCTTCCTCTCTCTCTCTTTTTCTTCCCCCCCCA
>NC_069005.1:34127569-34128274 GCF_001194135.2 Octopus bimaculoides
TACATACATACATACATACATACATACATATGCATGACTTTTCTCAAGTTCCAAATGTGAATTTGTCTGCGTTAACTACACCCCCAAAGATGAAGCCTTGTTAGAAACTGGCTCCCTCCTCAGTAGAAGATATATAATAATTAAAAAATAGAGGATACACACACACACATACACACGCACACGCATACGCACGCATGCACACACCCACACACACACCCACACACGAGATTGGCTGTGGTATTTGTCCAGAATGCTAATACATATCTGTAAACATATATATCATTACAATGTAATAAAAGTTGAACAACATAGATTCTTATAAATTATAGTTTTCTTGCCAAAGTAGCGCATAATTTTCATATATTTCTAGTAAATTATAGATAATTCATTGCTAAATAGTGTTAGAGGATCGAGGGACACAATAGGCAAATGTTAAAATACACTATTTACTGTTTGAAGACGTCGTTTCTGAAACTTGGCCGCCATTTTATACTTGTCATCCATTATTTTTACATCGCTTGTTTGTTAAAGACAAATGATGCTTGACCGGAAGTGCAAATATATTCCAGGTCAATAGGTTAGACATACTGCTTCCTTGTATATATGTATGTGTGTATGTATGTATGCATGTATGCATGTATGTGTGTCTGTGTATATATATGTATATATATATATGTATATATATATATATATATATATATATAT
>NC_069005.1:34128768-34130919 GCF_001194135.2 Octopus bimaculoides
TATATATATATATATATATATATATATACACACACACACACACATATATATATGCGTATGCATGTATCTGTATATATGTGTGTGTGTGTGTGTGTATATACAAATGTATATATACAAATATATAGATACATACATATTTATGTACATTATATATATATAGATATATATTACATGTATATATTATATATATATGTAAATATGGAGGGCGCATGGCTCAGTGGTTAGAGCGAATCCCGGACCGGACTGTGTGTTGTGTTCTCGAGCAAGACACTTTATTCTACATTGCTGCAGTTCACAAAAATACCCTATTGTTGATGTTGAAATCCCAATGAAGGAGCCTGGAATCTAGGTTCGAAACCGATTCTTTCTCTATTGGCAAGAAATCTTGAAATAAGACTGAACAATGATATACATACATACATACATATACAAACAGAGAGGATATACAGAGAGAAAGGGGAGAGAGAAAGAGAAAAAGATGGATGGATTGATAGACAGACAGACAGACAGACAGACAGATAGACAGATAGATAGATAGATAGATAGATAGATAGATAGATAGATAGATAGATAGATAGATAGATAGATAGATAGACAGTGATAGGTAAAGGAACGAAACTGAGAGGGTGAGAGAGATCTGTTTAAAGAAAGACAGAACTAGAAGTTGAGTGGGTGAAAGAAATAAGATGATTTACAGAAGAAAAATGGAAGAAAGAAAGAACGAATGGAAGCGAAAGCGAACGAAAGAAAGGAAGAAAGCCAGAAAGAAAGAAAGAATGAAGGAAGGAAGGAAAGGAACAAAATAGGCAGAAAATAGAAGAAGAAAAAAAGAAAGAATATGAAGGAATAATAGAAGGTAGAGATATTGAAGGAGACAGAGAGAGAGATGAGAGAGAGAGAGAACAAGAGAGGGATACTAAGAGGGAGACAGACAGGGATAGAGAATGTATGATAAAAACGCATAAAAAAATCCAAGAAACGGTTTCAAAAAACATGGCATCATTCTTCTAAAGTAATATTTTTCTCTTCAATATTCCATCAACAAGTGGAATCGAGGCTCCAGCCATTTCTAAACCATTGACGCCATTTTCTGTTTATTTCTTTGTTGTTACAAGCTTTTTGGTAGATTTCGTCGCTTTTGTTTGGTCTTCAGATTTGTCGGCAGCTGTTTGTACTTCTTCCCATGTACTATTTCCATCTCCCTATATACTATGCATATGTGCGCATGCGTGTCAATCAACATATCTGTGTATGCCAGTGTTAGTATCTTTTTCGATTATTATTTTTGTTATTTATCTTTCTATTTTAATATCAGAATGTCTATATTTCTCTTTGGGAATTTGTGACAAAGATTGAATATAAATTTGTGAATGCATGTCCTCTGTGAGTCTGTGTGCATGTGCTGTATGTATAAGTGTGTGTATGTTTCTACATGTGTGTGCATGTGTATGTGTGCATGCATTGTACACATGGTGTGTGGATCTTTGTATCCATGTTTGTATATTGTTATATAAAAATATGTCCGCATGCACGTGCGTGGATATCTATATCTCTATGTTAATGTGCACATACGCGTATGCAGTGCGTGCGTATGTGTGTGTATGTGTGTATATACGCACGCGTGTGTATGTGTGTGTATGTTTATGTGTGTACGTCTGTGTGCATACGTATGTGTGTTTTTGTGTGTGTATTCGTATGCGTGTGTATGTGTGTGTGCATATGTGTGTGTGATTTGCATGAACCAGAATATCAGTAAATATACATTCGTATTTTCATGGCTATGAATATACCTATATGTGTTGTATTTGCATCAGCGTCTGTGTGTATGTACAGGTGTATGCATACACGCAAGCACACACACACACACACACGTTCGTAACGTGCATTGTTTGTAGTACTCAACATCGGGAAGGAGCATAAACAATTGTTCTAAGTAGAATCTTTGCAGCTCCTCTGGCACCAAAGGTTTCCTGCCAATAGTGATCAACAATCTTGAAAAGACTTCAATCTTTGTCAGCAAAAAACATTGCGTACGAAAGACGTAACAAATATTTGAAAAGTACATCAAAAAGAAAGTCATATAAAGAGTGGAGGAAGAGAGAGGGCATATATATACATATATATATATATATTATATATATATATATATAT
>NC_069005.1:34131635-34133716 GCF_001194135.2 Octopus bimaculoides
TGTGTAAATTATTGTCATTTTATATTCTTAACTTGCCGCATTCGCGTTGTCTGTTTTTGATGTGGTCGACTATACAGTATAGTAGGGTCAGTTGGACACCGTCTGTGAGAAAAAACAGTACCACGACACAATTTATTCTGTCAGAAATTTGGGAACGACATAGTGTACTGCTCGGCATTCGCGCCGGAAGCTCCAATACGAACATTTCAGAGTAAAAAATTGGAAAAGTCCAGAAAACGGATAGGTTTGTTCAGCATCATCTGAACGAGATTCAAAAAAGCAGACGCCTCGAATTGTGCTCCTAATCATTTTCTCGACTGGAAAAAGACCATTTTTGCATCAAATCATTACTTGTGATGAGAAATGCATTCAAGAGAGTCACCTAAACACTTCCCAAACCCACCATTGCACCCTAAAAAGTTAGTGGTCACTGTATGTTGGTCTGCAAAGGAAGTTATTAATTATTCATTTTTGCAACAAGGAAAAACAGTAACAGCAACATCGTATTGCAAGGAAATTGATTGTATGCATGATAATTTGAAAAAGAAGCAACCCAGACTAGTGAATAGGGATGGCCCAGTTTTGCTCCACAAAAATGCCTGTCCTTACACTCATCAAGCTATGGTTCAAAAGTTGCAAAGCATGAATTATGAGATTCTGCAACGTCCTCCCTATTCCTCTGATATCTCTCCTGTTGATCATCACTTATTTAAATATTTTGAGCCTTTCATAAGCAATAAAACATTCTTAAATAGAGAAGAGGTAATTGAAGCATTCAGACAGTTAATCACAGCAAATGACGATTTTTTTTTATAAGATGTAATATATGACGTAGAGAAACGGTGGGTAAACGTCATAGATTAACATGGATCATACTTTGATTAAATAAATCAGTTCTCTTCTAACACTTCTGAAACATTTTATTGTGACCTTTCGAATATGACGTTTCATGTGAAACAACCTAATATTGTACATATGTGAATATATTTGATGCTCACTAATTTTCGTTCCTCACGATATCATTGTACTACTACTACTACTACTACTACTACTACTACTACTACTACTACTACTACTACGACTACTACTAAAATATATTTCGAATTTTTGTTTCGTTTCGTTTCGGGTCCTGTCTGATTTATTCCCGTTCCTAATTGTAAGGCAATTTCATTAATTCCCAAAGAAGATGGGTAAACACCAATTCCAACGAAAAATCAACAAGTGTGTCGCACAGTTTCACTCTGTTCAATCTTGTTAACATAAGACATACATCATTTTAGTCGTGTCCCCATCCCCTCAACAGGTTGCCCGTCCCCTGTCCCACTAATGCTCCCATAAAACAGCAATAAATCTCACCACTTAAAACGTCTTTTCGTCATTCTCCTTTTCCTTCACTCTGCTCTTTCATTTCATGTTTTCTCTTTCCTTTTCCTTCAAACTATATTCTTCTGTTAGTATTTTTTTATTTTCCTTTTTGTCTATCTCATATATATATATATATATATATATATACACACACACACACACATATATATATATATATATATATATATATATATATATATATGTATGTATGTATGTATGCATGTACGTATATATATGGGGCTGTGCGTATGTGTATGTATATGTGTTCCTCTTACATAAATACATATATAATACATTTGTTGTTTTACCTTTTGATATTGTGTAATTTTTTTTTTCGTTATTTATTGCCATCTCTCCTTCTCGCCATTTTTCGCCCTTCTTCATTTGATGTTTTAAAATCATGTGTGTATATGTGTGTCTACGTGTGTGTGTGTATGCTTATGCATTTTTATACACACACATACACATATGTATGCATATTTTCATATATGTATTTATGCATATATTTATATGTATCATATGAATAATTATCTATCGATCTATCTCTCGATTTATATATATATATATACATATCTGTGTGTATGTATGTATATGTATAATTATATATATGCATATATGTGTGTGTGTAACGTATGCGAGTCTATGGTATATTATTTTATATACATATGTATATACTTATATATATATATATACATATCTGTGTGTATGTATGTATA
>NC_069005.1:34133861-34138668 GCF_001194135.2 Octopus bimaculoides
TATATATATATATATATATATATATATATATATATGTGTGTGTGTGTGTGTGTGTATGTATGTATATATACTATGTAATGTCTTTGTGTGTGTGTATATATATTGTTTCGTTTATAAATTTTCTGTTGTTTTTCATTTCGTCTCCTAATTTTCTCTTTCAATTTATATCATATAAACTAACACTCCTTTCTTTCATCTTCCTGCCAGTCACCACTTACTCTACCCCCATCTCCCTCCATTTGAAACCTGTCTATAAGTTAATGCCTCCCACGTCCTTCCCTAACTTTCCCACTATCCCCCCTCTCTCTCTCTCTCTCTCTCCCTCTGTCTAAATTCTTTATCTCTATTAATATTTCCTTACATACACCCCCTCCCTTCTTTCTCGTGTCATTTCTTCGACATTTGGTAATCTATTCTTTTGACATAAAAGCCGGAACTAGCTGATGGTCAATGGTATAATTCGTCGACATGTCCAGCCAGAAGAATTTCTCAACAATTTATGGCTGTTTTATGTGTTCCTCAGAAACAAGATCTTGCAGACAGATTTACCAAAATGCATTCACTCCAACGCTCCAAAGCACTTCATTCAGCCATTATTTCATTCTTCCTTTCACTATGTTAGCCCGATTTTTTCTACAGAATCTTCTTACCATATTCTTCCTCTTTGCAAGTATATCCCTCTCTCCCCTGCTCTCCATCTCTCCAGATCTTATTCTCTCTCTCACTCGCCACTTTCACTCACCCTCTCAACTCCCCCCCTCTCGCTGTCTGCATCTTTTCTCTTCCTTTGAAATATATGATAATGTGGAGGTATGTAAATGAATGTGTGTGTGTACAGGTATATATATGTGTGTGTGGTTAAGACTTTGTATACACACTCGTATATATGTACATTTTTGTATATATATATATATATGTATTTTTGTGTGTGAGTAACTGTGTGTGCGTACACACACACACATACAAACACACACAAATACACACACACTTTTATGGTATCACTAATGATCGTATATTTGAAACTTCAGTTAGAGGGATAAGCAGCGAAGTGCTCAATTCACAGATAGAGTGGCAACTTTATTTTACTGCGGATGTTACTGGTAAACTTTATCACAAAGTAGACATCCAAAAATGACGCTAATCACGTGACATATGATGGTGCATACACAACGATAAAAGTGATACTGTGAGCAGTCCCTATAAGGTACACACTCTACAACACACACATATATCCATCGTACACACACACACACACACATATTTATATATATATATATATATATATATATATATATATATATATATATATATATATATATATATACGCAACGTATATAGTTATGTGTGTGTATGTGTGCGCGTACCACACATACATGCACATACACTTATATACGCATCATAGTATATGTAACTATATGTATCTTCTCTCGTTAATGAATGAATTTATATACATCAACCTCATGTATATTGATATATGAATAACTTTATATGCATCAGTTAAAATACCAATAAAATAAACACACACCTACATACATTTAGGTGTGGATGTTTGTGTATGTTCTTGGATGTATGCATATACCTATGTACATAACTATGTATGCGTATGTGTATGTATATAGATACATATTAATATATATATGTATATGTATGTATATATGTATATGTGTAGGTGCTATATATATATGTATATACATATAGCTATATATATGTGTGTGTATATGTATATGTATGTATATGTGTATTTATGCATGCATGTAAATATATATATATGTATGCATCTATATATGTACACACACACATATATGTATGTATGTATGTATGTATGTATGTATACATTCATGCATGCTTGTATATGGCCTGAGTTAATCAGTTCCGGAAATTGCTGTCTTCCAGCATCTCCGCCATTTTGTCCCACTCAGTTAGGAATCAGACATCGTGTCTATCAGTGATTTTATTGTGTTCACAACGAGAAATAAATGGCGCGCAAACACAGCCGAGGCGCATCATGCATAATAGTAGTGGTGGTAGTGGTAGTGGTGGTAGTGGTAGTGCTGCTAGTGATAGTGGAGATGGTGGAGGTGGTAGGTGTGTTGGTGGTGGCGTTGCTGACTCTGGGGACGGTGATAACGATAGAAAGAAAATTAACAAGAACATAATCATTAACATCCTCAACATCCTCATCATCATCACCATCAACATCAAAACAACAGCAACGACAACAATAATAATTACTTCTTTTATTACAACAACAACAATAATAATAATGATAACAATAATCCTTTCTACTAAAGGCACAGAAGCTGAAATTTATTCTTTTGCGCGGATAACTAATCGATTATATCGACCCCAATGTTTCACTGGTACTTATTTCATCGACCTCCAACGGATGAAAGGTAAAGTTGACATCGTTGGAATTTGAGCTCAAAACATGTACATTCGGAAATGTGTTGCTGAGCATTTTGTCTCCAAGGTAACGATTCTGCAAGCTGGCCGCTATTTCTACTTTAGGACTAAAGCCGGAATTGTCTGACGGGAGAAATGGGAGTTACTCGATTAATTCCCCAGATCCACCCTACTGCTTCGGCTGTACCTTGTTTTATCGATCGCGAAATGTTTCTGCAAATTGTTTAATTATTTCAAAAATGTTTTTAAAGCAGATTAACACAGTTCTTTCTTTCAGCAGGTCTATATTTATGTGATACATTTTAAAGATATTTTTTTACTAAAATTAATAATTTTCCAGTTAAGAAAATCTATTTTCACACACACACACACACCCGCGTGTACACACATAGTCTTATATTTATATAATACCGCACCTGACATAAAATTTTACATATTACATCTATTTAGGACGCTACTCATGTTATAATAATAATATGTGTCGTATATTTATATTATTTTCTAAACAATGGAACCCATAATATCAGAAGATTCTATAGTGTGAGTGATTGACTGAGAGAGAGAGGTGTGTGTTGTCAGAGAGAGAGAGAGAGAGAGAGAGAGAGAGAGAGAGAGGGGGAGAGAGGAGAGAGAGAGAGGGAGAGAGAGGGAGAGAAAGGGAGAGAGAGAGAGAGAAGGAGAGAGAAAGACGGAGAGATAGCGTAAATTTTATTTATTTACTTTTTCTCCCATCTTTTTTTTAGTGAGTGAATGTGTGAGTATTGTGTTTGCTCCCCACCGATGCTTGGTACCAGGTGTTGGTCTCTTTACATTCTCATAACTTAGCGTTTTGGCAAATTACACCATTAGAATAAGCACAAGTTAAGTAATAAGGTCGATTTGTTCGAATAAAAATCCTTTCAAATTGGCGCCCCAGCATGGCCGCAGTCCAGTGTCTGAAAGAAATAAGCGGTATGAGTCATTATAACACTTTCAAATACACGCCGACCGCCACATAACAAATATTAAGAATGATATGATTTTCGATGTTAAAAACGAAGGCAATTTTGTTAGCATCGATGTAGCTCGCCTCTGCTGATAACTAAACTGTTACACAGAAACGATTACATGGAGCAACGAATTACACGGACTTGTTTAATTAAAGTTATATTGGCAGTTAATATGTCTCACACCTCGTCAGTAATTTGTGCAAGTGGAGTGAAGACGCAGCCAGTTTTGTAAAGACAATGAGAGTTTCGCTATCAGGGACGTTACTTTATATAGCAACACGTATATCTGTAAATAGAGTTAAAGCATTGTTAAACAGAGATTGATAAATTTAGACATATTTATACATGTTTTAAGAAAATATATTTCATTATTGGCTAAAAATAGGAAACTTGTGATTAATATTTCAGACTGGAGATAATAAAGAAAATATTATTATCGTCATTATTTATTATTATTATTATTATTGTTATTATTATTATTATTATTATTATTATTATCATTATTATTATTATTATTATTATTATTAGTAGTAGTAGTAGTAGTAGTAGCAGTAGCAGCAGGAGCAGCGGTAATAGACGTAGCAGTAGAGTAAATAGACTCGATTTGATAAAATAGTTTCCTTGAAATGAAAAGGAAGTCTACATAAACGTGTGGTTTTGTGTATATGTGTGTGCGTGAGTGTTTGTGTTGCTTGTGCCTTTGTTTATGCGTGTGAGTGTGTATGTGTGTGTGCACGTGCGTTTATTCAAGCAATTTTAAGGATAACAACGAAACACTCACTTTACATGTGAATTGACTAAAAAATATATTGTGATGAGACAAACACATACACACACACACACACACAAGCACACACACTCAGACAAACGCAGGCACACCCACAAACATATACATATACATGTACACATTTGCGTATATATGTATATGTATATATATAGAGTACTAGTGAAACGTGTCACATGATAAGGAGAAAAGAAATGAGGGGGGGGGTCACTAATTGATGGCGAATAAATCTATCAATAAGAGTCAACAAATGCAATCCTAAATGTGTTTTCAAGAATAACTCTGTGTGTGTGTATTTGTGTGTGTATTTGTGTGTGGATGTGTGGATATATAAGTATGACTCCTGATTAAAATACATGCAAGTCGTGCGTAAGTTTATATATATACAGCTATGTATACATATATATGTGTATATATATGTATATATATATATATTTATGTATGTATGCATGTATATGCATGCATATATGTATATATAGACACACACACACACACACACACACACATACACACATATATATATATATATACATATATATGTGTGTATATATACACATGTAGAGTAAGAGAGAAAGAGGAGAGAGAGAAAGAGAGAGTGGGGAGAGATAAATAGACTGATTGATTAATACGT
>NC_069005.1:34138877-34139875 GCF_001194135.2 Octopus bimaculoides
TATATATATATATACACGAATGCACACTTATATATATGAATAAATATATAAATAAGCTATAAATACATTTACCCACATACATATATATCCATGCAGCCATACATTTATATGTAAATATTCATTTACACATAGATGTATGTATACATATTCATACATACACACATACACATATCTATTTATCTATCTATCTATCTATCTATCTATCTATCTATCTATCTATCTATCTATATGTTTGTGTGTGCGTGTGTGTGTGTGTAACACATGCAAACAGAACTATATATATATATATATATATATATATATATATATATATATATATATATATATATATATATGCTATTTTACAGGTTACATCCTATATTATAACAATACTGACAATGTCTGCTTGTATTGTTACCGACATAAATATCATATTCCATGAGCCGGAAGTTATCTATTCTCACAGTTAATATAAATCTTATAAAAGTACATTTTTCATTTCTCTTCCCCGTATACCTGGATAATACACACAAGTGCGTGTGTGGTGTGATGTGGTGTGGGGTGGTGTGTTTGTTTGTGTGTGTTTCTACGTCTGTCTGCATGAATATATATATACATGTATTTACGTATGATTTGGGATTGTCTTCATTTTTATTGACGAAGCCTTATGTGATATTTTCTCGGGTGTATGTTCTGTAAATATAAGCATATGTGTGTGCGAGTATTTGTCTGTTGTTATTATGCTTCCTATTGAATTTCTTGCATTTTGCTACAAAGACGGAGACGATTTTACAGTCTAAGAATTAAGGCACCTCCATTAAATTTAGAGAACCATAGAAATGAAGTGCTACATTTTCCTTTGAAAATTTCGTTGTCTATTAATTCTTCAATATTTTGCTTGTTTGTGTATATTGCATGTATATATATGTGTGTGTGTGTGTGTGTGTGTATGTATAAAAATATATATTTATTTATATTTTATTTATATACATAGTGAGAGATTCTTATACACACACACA
>NC_069005.1:34139885-34143334 GCF_001194135.2 Octopus bimaculoides
TATATATATATATATATATATAGCGAAAGAGAGAGATAGACAGACAGACAGGCGGATAAATAGATAGATAGATAGATAGATAGATTTGTGCAAGTTTGAATGTATGGTAGCAAATGTTACTCTTTACTGCTTTTCGCATTTCTCATCTCAACTTCACAATGAAGGATGCTCTCAGTCGGAAACGTTAGAATCTCTCTTCCCTGCAGCAATTTTCCTTTACCCCTTCTGAAGATTTTAGCAATATCAAATAGATATAAAGTGTGAAAGGAGGATTATACCATATTTTTTCCATGTTGTCTTTTTTCCTTTTCGTTTAAAGAAATTCGTGTTATTTGGTGTACGACACTTACCATCATTTAACAGACAACTATTTCAGGCGTCGATGTAATAAACTACTGAATTATGAAATGAATCTTCAACAGAAAAGACTGTCGAGAAATCGTTTATTTATTCTACTTATAAAGCTTTGTAAGTCTATTGGGGGCTTATTTTAAAATATTAATATCATAAACCCAATGATATATTGCACGTTATCATTTCGCTTTCCCTATAACGAATATTTATTTATTCCCCAAAGAGATATATTAATAAGAACATCCATTCTTAAAATTCTTAGTTTCTACTTTAATTTTTGGAAGCGTTGATGAATATTTTCCCGAATATTTCTAATCGGTAACAAGTCGTGTAACGGGAGATAAACGATCTGTCATCGCTCTATGAACCAGAGTCTATAAAGCAACAGGTTAATGTTATATCACCATTTGATTTGCGGTAACTCAGCTCCCTCAAACGATCCTATCGAACAATCATAATGTTCTTCACCATTCTTTTAACCCAGTATGTTTACTGAAAAAATAAAAAGCATTTCTCACATGTATGAAAATGTTCGTATCACCATCATTGCGAGACGCAATTGTCTTTATAAACAATAAATTTATTTCAGGATTACTCTATGTCTCACAGTGTTAATTTGAAATGACATTGAAGTACGCAATTAATCGACTTGATTAGAGAAATACTGTTATTCCCTAACGGTATGTTGCAGGATTTATATTAAATATTATGTATACTTAAATATTTTACTAATCCTCCCCAAATCAAACTTAACCGGATTAAGAAATTATCTTGATTGTCCTTAAAAATAGTTTTAGCTAATCACATCTTCTGTCTTCTTCTTTAAATTTCGTTGTTATTTACTTCTCTTTTCAGTTGATAATATAAATGGAATAGTTTTATTTAATAACTATTAAGAAGAATTCATAAAGTGCGTGATAAGCGGGTGCGTCACTTTTATAAACGTTCTGGATTTTACTCAATAAAATATGAATATTTGTGGAATTTTTTAATGTGCGTTTTAGATTTGAGAAACTATCGGAACGTTTTTCAAATTCACGTTTTTTTTATCACCTTACAATGTCTGTTTCAAAAACTTGCAACATTTTAAGTTTAAACCTGCGCTAAATCTGTATCTTTTATTACACTAATAACCTTATCGAAGTAAGATTCTTCGAACTCATTCTTTTTGGGAATATTTCTCTGATTATATTTCGGGTTTATCTAAAAGGGAGGAAAAGAAGCTTATTTTTGTTACATTTATTCTCAGTTTATCTTCCTTTTATCACATTTCGAAGTCAGCAAAAATAAACGATAAATATTTAGGAAAACGATTTGGATTATGACTAGATATAAAAGCATTCAACACACACACACACACACACACACACACACACACACACACACACACACACACACACACACACACACATGTCTGTGTATGTGTGTGCGTGCGTGTGTGTGCGTGTGTGTGTGTGTATCGTCATCGAAACCCATGTAATTGATTAAATGGATACAATAATATATAAATATCGGCTTTGTTGACATTCGTCAATGCTGTTCTATTTCCTCCCTTCGGATATTGTTATCGTAACTTTAATTAATTTTTAATTATTTACTGATCACTTTCAGTGGAAAAATAACTTGTTGTCACATCAGTTTTCGACGTATTGTGAGGGTATTTGTATGTAAATATATAAAAATATGTGTCTGTGTGTGTATGCCTGTATGTGTATGAATATGTGTATGTATGTGTTTATGTATGTGTAGGAAACCTCATCTAAATATATGCAGAGCAATGCAACTACTTTGACTTGAAAAATTTTTAATATTAAACAGAAAATTCTTTGGAAACTTGCTTTGTTGACACAGTGTCAAAACAATGATCAATCATTGTTGACGCTTTTGTTCCTACAATAAATAAATCGTGCAGCCATTTTGTGGCGACAGTCTTGTGGGTGTCCGGTGAAGATGGATGTGTTGTACTTGTGTCTTTAGAGGGAAGTGTTGCGTTCCTGCCTTGATTAAATTCATGTCTGAATTGTCAGGGTGATATTAGGAGGGATGAATGTTGAATGAAGTCTTACGTTGACAGCTGTTTTATACACTTCGTTGTTTCATGACCTCAGTTTATATTTGGTGGCTGCCTTGTGGTGCGTTCGTGAATGCTAGCGAAACCCAATGTTGCATGCGTTCATTGTATTCATTGCGTATACGAGAACGCGTTTTAGTTACGCATGCGCAGTTGATTTTTAGTCTTCGGCCTCGTTACCAAAGATATTAACGTGTAGCTGAAATGAGGTTTCATTAAAACTACAAATTTGGGTTACAAAAAAAAAAAAAAGATTTTAATTAAAATAATAACCTTATTCAACTATAAATTCCTGGTTATGCTATATAACCGGTCAGAATCTCACTAACGGTTTCACGCGGATTATAGCACTTGGCAATATTGAGGTATGCTTCGAAGATGTTGACCTGCAGCACATAGCCTTTTTATGCACTGGGGGTGGGGGGTGAATACACAGTCATCCTGCGCTTAGGAGTGTTAGAATCGTAATGTAAATGGTGATGAAAATTTTATAACATATTACAGGAGAAAAAGGGGAATTACCTCTAATGTTGCAATGTCAGCTGTGGTTAAAAACGAAAGCTGTGTCGGTATCCATATTTTACCAAAACAAATTTCTGTCATAAAGATAAAGACAAAATATTTCGTTTTTTTTTTAATTTCAGGAATGACGCCAGGTCATGTGAATATAAATTTGAAGCACCTACTTCTGTCCAGGTATGTTGAGTGTTGTTCGAGGGTTTCCACTTCAATTTGTACACCAACATATAAAATGTCAGAGCACTAAATAATTCCAGAAAGAAACAACTGCAGGCATGGCTATGTGTTTATATTAAATATGCTTCGCAATAACCTGACTCATGTTTCGGTTACGCCGCGTGGGATGATTATGCGAGCGTCTTGTGTCTAACAGACTCCACAAATATATGAATGTTGGTAATTGTACATATAAAATTTTATACGTGTGTGTATGTACATACACACACACACAGACACACACACACACGCATACACACACACACACACATATATATATATATATATA
>NC_069005.1:34145788-34147920 GCF_001194135.2 Octopus bimaculoides
ATATATATATATATATATATATATATATATATATATATATATATATGTGTGTGTAAATATATATCATCTAGTGTGAGTGCGTGCATTTATAGATTCTTATGTAAGCACATACATATATACTAATTATTATACATTTGTAAATAATAGTTTAAATGTGCGCAAACTCCTACATACACTCACCACATATTGGTATTCTTATAGTAAATGCTAATTATTATATACATACATATGCGCATTGATATGTATACATATATGTGTGTGTATACATATGTGTATGCATGTCTATATATTGACTGCAATGTAATAATTTTTCTATTTTTCGACCTGACAGTGAGATAAATGAGGCAGAGAGAATAGTAAGAAATAAATAAAGAAATAATGAAAGACATTCGAGGGAAAAGAAATAAAGGAAAAGCAGTAAGAGAGGAACGAAAAAAAGATAAGAAGAAGGGAATTTGTGCCAGAGAGGGCGAAAGACAGTATGTGAGAGATAAATGAAAATCAAAATGAAGACTTGAGAGAAAGATGAAAAGAAAGTACGAAAGACGTAAAAGTAAAATAAGACAAGAAAGAAAGGAATAAAGAGGAGCACACCCTCTTCTATCCGCCCCCACCTCATAAAAAAAGACTGAAAGAAAATCAATTGAAAATATAGAGAAAAAGAATGTAGGAGATGATTAATAGATCGATCAAAAATATGATCATTCCTTTGAAACAGTGTTATCTGTGATAACCATTCTATCTTCACAGCAAGCACCAATATCTTCACTGACAGCAACAACAACAACAACAACAACAATAACAACCGCTACAACAACATTGTCAGCTATTTCAGCTATAGACAACCATTCACCACAAATATAGTTTACCAGTAGACTTCTCCACGAACAGTAACACCATCGCCGACGATAACCATCAGCACAAACGGTGTTTTTAACACCACCACCACCACCACCACCACCACCACCACCACCACCACCATTATTACCTTCACCGCCACTACCACTGCTACCAGTACCATCCACAACACCATTATCAAAACTACAGCCATCAACACCACCACTATAACAAGAGCACCCCCACCTGCACCCCCACAACCACAATCAACGTCACCGCTACCAATATCTACCATTGGCACATCCACAACCACCGCCACCACAGCCTCCACTACTTCTTCATCTCCTTAACGTTTCTATTGACTACTATCATCACGTCCCCCCCACATCTAACCACCACTTCCTGCAGCAGCAACATCAGCTTCATTACTCCTTTCCCCCAACATCCCCACCATCCATGTGGGCCTCTACATATTGCTAGATATAACAGCCAAATCTCGCTTAAACTACTCCCTACCATCTCAAATACAGACGCTTTGGATAACGTTTTTGTGTGTTCCGTGAAGAAATGAGAAAGACCGGATGGTCACGGTTGGATTGCATTTGATAATAATAGCTCTATTTGACTATAACATTTCTAGTCTTTGTCTAAACGACAACAGTAGCAGGAGCAACAACAACAACGAAGGACAACGAAGTTTTAAGTAGAACTTTCCCCACTGACCACAAAACCATTTTTGGTCACCATTAATACTGCCCTCCCCCGACACCGCCCACAAATATTGCCACCAGCGACACCTCCCCGTATTCCATCGACAGCTAAAACAACAAACCGATAACATCACTCCACCACTACCACCACCATGACGAACACCAACACGAAGAACTCCTCTACCAAAAGCAGTACGAACCCCCCCACGACCACCACCACAATTGCTTACACCCTCACCACCACTGCTACCAGCCTCGATAATAATGACAAAGTACAATATAATAAGCAGCCACAATAGGTTGTTACAATAGTGTCATTTGCGCCAGCATGAAGCTAAAACAGCTGATGTTCGTCATCCTCATACTAATGTCGCTTCACATTGTCAAAATTTTGACTAATTCTCAAATAAGATTTATAATTCATCTCTTTCTCTTTACTCATTCAACGTTCAATAAAAGAGGAAACATATTTTTATCTCAAACACTATAATCTCTCTCACTCTTTCTCTCTACCACTATATATGTTTATATATATATATATATGTATATATATATATATATATATATATATATATATATATATAT
>NC_069005.1:34148029-34151141 GCF_001194135.2 Octopus bimaculoides
GCGCCAGCATGAAGCTAAAACAGCTGATGTTCGTCATCCTCATACTAATGTCGCTTCACATTGTCAAAATTTTGACTAATTCTCAAATAAGATTTATAATTCATCTCTTTCTCTTTACTCATTCAACGTTCAATAAAAGAGGAAACATATTTTTATCTCAAACACTATAATCTCTCTCACTCTTTCTCTCTACCACTATATATGTTTATATATATATATATATGTATGTATGTGTGTATATACCCACAACATATTGGTGTGTGTTGTTGTTATTGTCGCTTTTATTGTATGTTTCCGTTAGAAAAATAAACGAGGGAAAAAAAGCAATTTCGAAAAACGTACTGAATTCATAAATGCGAAGTGGATGTATTTATTTTTGTAAAAATTCGCAAAAAAAAAAAAAAATCTTGGCTGAGTTTGTCAAATACATTCTTTGACAAATTGTAAAGAGGAGGAAACGAGACTAGTTTTATAAAACTTATTGTTTTTTAAATGCACATACAAAACAAATGCACACAATCACACACAAATACTTTCAGACAAATGTATTTTAAAGGAATTCATTGTAACTTCAAAATTTCGTTGAAGAAGCATATCAAAGTACATATCTTATATCGAATTAAAGAAATTCTCTGTCCATCAGGACTTGCATCCTGTTGTATGTGCCATGCACAGAAGTGGAAATGGCTCTAAGTGGGCGGGGGCTTTTTTATAATTTGCATATATATCATTTTTATAATTTGTATATAATTATTTTATTATAAATACAAAACAACACCAGACACTCGCCTCCCGGGTTTCGTTTTCCACACAGTATGTCCGATTCTTTGTTTACTCATCTACGGAACACTACGTATTTTCTTTTAATATATTTTAATTTATGTGTTATACAGTGCGATACTCTATTGTATTTTTATTTATTATTTTGTTAATTTGTTAAGCGTGATTATGTATATATATATATATATAATCACTGTTAGCACATTCGCCTACCGTGTGCAGTCTATAAACAGGACATAAGTAAGATGTTAAAGAGTGAAGGAAGTGAATTGAGGAACTTATGTTGGTCCTCTCAATGTCCGCGTCAGATGGCGTTGTGTTGTCATATGAGGAAAGTAACACATTAAATAAAATCGACCTAGATAAATTGTGATTGTAAGTCTGATGTCTCATTGCTTACTCTAGAAAAAACGACAACAACAACAGCAGCAGCAGCAGCAGCAGCAGCAGTAGCAGCAGCGAAGACAGCAGCAATAACTGCAACATATAATAATATGGAGAAGCAAAAGCAAGAAACAGCAGCAGCAGCAATCGAAATAAATGACAAATAGTGAATAATAGAAATTTAATAGCAGAGTAAAATGATCATAAAATATTGTGATTGGCCTCAAATGATTGATTTTACATTATGTTGGTGTTCAAAGATCGAGGACACAGCAGTAATTACATCTTTAACTATATGGTTGTGGCCAGGGACAATTTTAACTGCTGCAAATTAAGATTTCGACTTCAATTCACAGCAGGCCATTTACGCTTTGTTGTTATTGCTGGTGCTGTTGTTGTTGCTGTTGTTGATGTTGTAATTATTATTGTTGATGTTGTGCTTGCTATTGTTATATGGACTCCTCTCTCTTTGAACTGACCAGATTTTTTAAAAGATGGCCTCGTGAAATTTTAAAAGATTTCGCTGACAAAGTGAAATTCTGACCTTGAGACTTGTTGAGCGATGTAGTCACGTGATATAACATGTGATCTGAATATGTGGTGCAGTTGTAGAAAGTAACCAGCAGATATATTGATGTGATGTATCCGTGATATGTAGCCATGCCTTGTAATTATTTGGTGAAAACATTTGATTGAGTCATGTGTTGTAAATATTTTGTGTCGTCGTATTATCTACACAAGTGACGTAGTTATATGAAGTCATTTGGTCTTGCTTTTTCCTTTCGTGACTACATTACATGATTGAATCACATGATTACATCGATTAGGGAGTCACGTTGGATTGTTAAATCCCACAGTATCTTGTGTTCCTTGTTCTCGGCGACTCCTTCTGGTTCATCTTCGTCCCATTTCCATGCTCTGTTCAGGCCGTACTTTTCACATAGCCTTTAGTGAACGAACTTAGCCACGTAATCGTGCCTCCTTTTGTAGTGCTTTCGGGTCAGCTTCCTACACTCACTCACTCACGATACTTGCGATTGTTTCATTTCTGCTGCTACACATCCTACAAAGGGGCAATCCGCTACTCTTATCTGTTTCGAACTTGGTGGAATTAGTTCTCAGAGCTTGTTCCTGGGACCTGCCTCAATGCATCTCTTCAGATCACTTTTTCTTAGCCATCTTCAAGTGTTGATCTTTTCTTTTCCTCCGATTTCTCTGATTTTATGTCTTCTGTATACGATGATGCGGCAATTACCTTCAGTCCAAAGCACGCTGTGGCTGGTTTTCTCAGTAACAAATCTGTAAATTTGTACCAATACTCTTTGACAATGACCAAATGCAGAGAGAGAAAGAGAGAGAGAAAGAGAGAGAGAGAGAGAGAGAGAGAGAGAGAGAGAGAGAGAGAGAGAGAGAGAGAGAGAGAGAGAGAGAGAGAAAAGTAAGTGACGACTGTGATTTTAGAAATGATACAAATGCCAAATAGCATTATTTAGTGACATAAACGACATGACTCCCTAGTTTATTGACGTCTGCTAAATATACAAATATACAGACACAAAAGTGTACACTAACACACACACACATACATATATACACTATCTTCGTTATGAATACCAAATTATTGTTGCCGTGGTTGAGGTGTCTCTATTAATATTATTATTATTATTATCATTATTATTTTTGTTGTTGTTATTGTTGTTGTTGTTGCTGCTGCTGTTGTTCTTGCTCTTGTTGTAATCATATCTCCACGTGTATTTAACCGTTTCTTTCGTGTTCGGATTTAGAATATTGCAATAATAATCAGGTTATAATAGTATCTACCTTTCGCATAAATATCGGCGCATAACATTCACACACACACACACACACACACACACACACACACACACACACAAACAATCACGCGCACGCGTATGTACATGCACATGCACATACATATATATATATA
>NC_069005.1:34153930-34154360 GCF_001194135.2 Octopus bimaculoides
GTGTAGGTATATATAAATATATATATACACAATTTCTCAGAAGGGTAGAAAAGGGACGGAAGAAATTACCATGAGGTTTTTGTTTTCCTGAAGTCATCTTTAACGAATCGCCAGAGCTGCGGCCATGAAACAAAGAACAACAAAGAGCCGATGAGAGAAGGGTGGGCGGAGGAAGAATAAGGAGTGGGGAAACCAACATCGGCAGCAGCAGCAGCAGCAGCAACAACAACAAGAACAACAGTAACAGCAACATCGATAATAAGACAAGAAGAATAACAAGGACAGCAACAACTTGTTAACATGGACAAACGAAAATATATTTAAAAATCTGCCATCATGTACACACAAGCGCACGCACCCACAAAGAGAAGCATAAACCCCTGCACACACATATGCACACATCTTTCTCTCTCTCTCTCTCTCTCTCTCT
>NC_069005.1:34154370-34154902 GCF_001194135.2 Octopus bimaculoides
AGAACCGGAGTTTGTACGGAAACAGTCTTACATGTTTGTGTTATTATTAAATCAATCACATTGTCAGTAACTAAATATATACATATATATATATTTATATATATACATGTACATATGAGTCTTTGTTGTGTGTGGATATATTTATATATATCCTGGCTTGTTAGTTAATTCTAAGAATACTAATCTAATCTAATATACTGTCAAGAATTTTCATCAATTACAATGTCCTGCCTTGTTTTCGGTGTCTTGGACGTTGTTTGCGAAGAGGCTTTTTTTTGTAGTCAGTGTTCAAGATGTGTGTATGGATGTTTGTATTTTGGGACGTTATATATGAGCATCTGCCTACTTTAGTGTATATATTTGTGTGTGTGTGTATGCTGTATGTGTATGAATAGGTACACAACTGTGTGTTCAATAACCACACACACACACATATAATACATATCTTATATATATATATATATAAATGCATACATACACATACATATATTATATATACATGCTTTTATGTATGTTTAATTATACATATATA
>NC_069005.1:34155237-34163090 GCF_001194135.2 Octopus bimaculoides
GTTCTGCTACGCCGTGTATAAACTGTTTTGCTTTCATACAAATATAAAATCTTAAAAGATCATATATATATATATATATATATATATATATATATATGTATATATACACCCACAAGCAGATGCAGATCTAGGCACAAATATTTAGCTAGACTCACAAATGTCAAAGTTTCCATACGTCTACGCACACAAAGACATAGAAATACAAATATAGAAACATACATACAGACGTACATACATATATCTATCTAGTTATCTATTTATTTATCTATCTGTCTATATATATATATAGACGCACACACAGACACAAACAATATAAATATATACGCATATGTCCATTTAACTAGAGGGATAAAAATATTTACAAATATTTGGAGAAGGGCTCGCTCTTTCCCTTCCTACCCCACACACTCACATATACACATGCTATCGCAAATGCCGTATGGCATATATTCATATTTCAAACACGCACCTGCAACCATGTGTATACAAACATTCGTTATATATATATATATATATATATATATATATATATATATATATATACATATGTATGTATACTATATACACACACACACACATATATGTATACATATATGCATGCATATATATATATATATATATATATATATATATATACACTATACAAACATATACATACATACACACAGAGACGTAGTCATAATCATATTGAGATATAGAAATTTCTCTATAATTTGTGATTAATAGACTTTCAAACATGGCTGCTTTCATTTGAAACACAGACACACAAAAAAACACACATGCCGACACACACATCCACATAGACACACACACGCACACACACTCACACACTGGAACACACACACATGCATACACACACACACAGATTAGTACAATCAGGAATGATTTACATACAGATTGCCACAAATGCCCACATGTCTCCACTTCATTTCAAAATCGCTGTCGCACGAACTCATACACCCATAGAAACATATCCGCTTATATACGCACAGAGATATATACATACGCATGTAGATATATGTACAGATAGTAGTCTTCCATTAAAGGACAGATATACGTACATGTATATACAATACGCACTCACACGCACGCACACATGTCCAACACACACACGCGCGCGAATTTGCATTGAATACACATAGAAAGCTTCATGCCTATATATACACATCAATCAAGATAACACGCGATTGTATACAAATATATATACACATACATACACGATGATAAAAACACACACAATGGCATAGAAGCAGATACTAACAGATACTAACACCAAAGACACACACATAGACACACACACACGCAAGGACACACACACACGCAAGGACACACTCACATATGTCTGACTATATATATATATCATTAGTGATAAAATATATAAGCCAGTGCTGCCATCTAACGGCTTCGTTAAGAGATTCATTAAAATATATGTTGCTATAAATATTTTACACCAATCAACGAGATTTCTCATTAGAATTCCATTTAATCAGAGCGAAAATATACCTGGGATGAACGAGGAAGAATTCTTGTTAAAAGCTGAGATTATACATTCATACATACACACTCACACACATACATATACACACATACATAGACATATGCATACGTACACATATGCATACGTACATACATATATACATACAAACATGCATACTGACAGACAGACACACACACATAGACATTCATACATACATACATACATACATACATACATACATACATACATACGTATATAGTTATATACCTACCTACCGAAAGCTTGGCGATACTTGCTCAGAGGCCTACACGAAGTTTTCAAAACGGTTTCACCGTTCTCGATACAATCAACGAGATCTTGTGCAATTGAAACCCGAATGTCTTTCTGGTCAGCTGAAAGCAGTTTTGGCACAAATTTGGCAAACACGCATCTCATACCCAAATCTTCTGTGATAATGGACTGAACTGAACCGTAACTAATCTGCACATTCTATCATAACTCACGGATGGTGATTCGACAATTTCCCCTCACAATTGCATGCACGTCTGCGATGTTTTTCTCACTCTTGCTGGTTGCGCGTCTCCCAGAACGTTCCCCAATTTCGACATTCTTTCGGCCATCTTGGAAACTTTTGAATCACTCGTCTATAGTAGAAGACACTTGCCTAAGGTGCGACACAGTGGGACTGAAGCTGGAAACGTGTGTTTGGGAAGCAGGCATCGTACCACACAGCTACTCCTACACTTACACACACACTCATACACACACACATACATACATATACATGCATTTGTGTGTATATATATATATATATATATATATATATAACTGTATGTACATATATGTGTGTCTCTATATGTGTGTGCGTACGATTTATTGTGTTATTGCAACTGACTCCTTCGCGCCATATTCACTGAACGGAAGAACATGTTTGTCTGATATTCGCTTATAGCCAATGAACATCAGTTTATAAGCAACGCCATACAACATAAAACACCCGCGGGACAAATATCCTATTCAGCTCGATGCCTATCGTAACATTTACACTACACACACACACACACACACAATCACACGTACATACGTAACCACACGTACCTCGTACATAAAAGCTATGTTCGTACTTACATACATACATATACGTCGTCCCTGTATCCGTGCCAGTCTTCATGCTATGAATTGTGTGCCTAACATCAATGTATCTTAAACAACATCTACACTTTACTCTAGCAACTCCCCAATGTCTAGTTAGTTTACAATGTCCTTTACAGTTTCATCTGTCGTTTTTCTTCCGCCATTTTACTCGCGCTCTTTTCTTATTTATTTTCTTTCTCTTTGTTTTATTGCCACCTCACTTCCCACCTCTTCTATCTCTAACAACATCTTTATTTTAAACGCCACCGTCTCTCTCTCTCTCCTTAACACCCACTCTCTGTTCTCATGCATCCCCTCTTTCTATATATATATATATATATATATATATATATATATATATATATATATATATATATATATATATATATGTACATATATGTATGTATGTGTATGTGTTCATACATACATACATACATACATTCATATATCAATACATATACATCCTTACATATTTCTCTCACTCACTCACTCACTCACTCACTCACTCGCTCACTCATTCACTCTCCCCCATCTCTCTCTCTCTCTCTCTCTCTCTCTCTCTCTCTCTCTCTCTCTCTCTCTCTCTCTCTCTCTTTGTGTTTCTTTTTTTTTCATTCCCCACTTTCTACATTTCTAAGTCATTTCACTTATAGAATGTACTTCAAGTCTTCTGCACTCTTGGCTGCCTCTGCTGCAACTGCTACTACTTCCTTATGCTTAAGGTGATGATGATGATAACAGTGATGCTGATGACGATAATGAGGTTGATGATGATGATGATGATGACGATGACGACGATGATGACGATGTGTGTCGTATTTAGATGATGTTGTGGTATTGAATCATCGCTATTTCTTTTAACCTGGAGCTGTCGATATTATCGTCTGTTGTTAAGGTGGTGGTGGTGGTGGTGGTGGTGGTGGATATTTTCGTTTCCCTTGATTTTGTTTAAATCCAGGTCAACAGAGATCTCTCAGACGCACGTACACATTCTGTAACACTTTTTAGCTAGAAATTCCTTAACCTAAATAGGATATTCCTTCAAAGCCTCCGTGTACAGCGAAACATATGACCAGTTGTAGCGAATTATTGCCTTGCAATATGGTATACACACACAATGATATTTGTTGTCAATATATATACTGCATGTAATTGTGCGTGTGGGACAAACCCGTTTATCAGCCGACCCTGTCTTGAGATTCCGTCCACCACCTACCTCTAACGAGTCAGGACAGATGCTGCTCCTCTATCAAATGGCCATGGCGAAAGAGGTTCTGTGATGGATGAGGCTGAGAGAAACAGAGGAAAACAAACCTTGCTCTTCGGTTAAGCCCTCAGCGACTTTTTAAAGTTCCACTTGAAAGTAAATTGAAGGCGGAGAGGGAAATGCTACGTCACAGAGAATTTGGGAAAAAACGGGTGACTGTGGCAAGCAAGAAAATGGTTAGAGTGGTTGGCTAAACTTTAAGTAAACGCCTGTAAATTGGAGAGCAGGAGATAAAGTTCGTACTCTTGGTGGTCTGGGTAATCCTGGATCTGTGGGGGTTTCTTAATTAGCCAGAGTTGGAGTTTTTTTTTCCATATTAGGAGGACCGCATCATTCATGTTATCACATATTTTCTATACTTTGTATACTTTTACCGCATTTCACAGTCTTTCGCATTTCTTTCTCTTCCTCTGTTATTTAAATCCCCAAACAAATTTTCAACGGTTCTTGTGATGTCCCCTTCATCTATGCCTCTGTGACGGATAAAAGAAATCATCATCAACATCATCATCATCATCATCATCATCATCATTATTATTATTATTATTATTATTATTATTATTATTATTATTATTATTATTTCGTGCATTTAGAAATTTTATGTCGAAATATTTGACATTTGACTTTAAACTAACAGATTATTGCATTTAGAGAGCAAAAATTACATTGCTATGGGTTTTCTTCTTTCATAATCATATGTGCATACACACACATACACACACACACATACATACACATTCATATATGTGTGTGAGTGTGTGCGTGTGTATATGTATATATGTGTATATATGCATGTATATATATATGTGTGTATGTATATGTATATACGTATATATAGCTCTCTCTCTCTCTCTCTCTCTCTATATATATATATATATATATATACACACACATGAAATTACATGTACACACACACATTCTTCCTCGTATTCCTAATCTATCTAGATAGCCAATTAGCTATATATAGATAAATATGCACTCATTTCTCACCATATTAACACACCCACATATGTGTATATACGGGTATTTGTATGTGCGCGTTTACAGCAATCGTTGAGTCTTGATTTAATATATCTTTCTCTCCTACTCACTATCAGTATCTCTCTGACTATCCAGACCTCTCTCTCCCTCCCTCGCTTTCTCTCTCTCTCTCTGTCTCTCTCTGTCTGTCTGTTTGTCTGTCTCTCTCTATCTATGTTCTGCCGTATCATCCACATTCTTTTCTTTTAATTCTCTCTCTTCACCATTATTCTCTCTATCTTGACATCTCGTCCAATTCCAATTCACCCTTTCTCTCTCTCTCTCTCTCTCTCTCTGTATCTATCTTTTTATCTATCTCTATCTCATCCTTCTTCCCTTTCTACATACCTCGTTTCCCCTCTCTCCCTCACTCCCTCTCGCAATCTCTCTTTGTGCCTCCACCTCCTCCCCTTTCTTTATATTTATATGTTTACATTCTACTTTCACTTTCACCTCTTTCTGTTAGTTTATGACTCTTTTCTACTCTCTCCCGCCCTCCATTTCTCTCTCCTTTTCTCTCCCTCTCTCGCTTCCTCTCTCTCTCTCTCTCTCTCTCTCTCTCTCTCTCTCTCTCTTCTCCTGCTCTCTTCATATTTCTCACAGCCTTTCTTGAATTCATGACAAAATATTGCAGCTTCTCTTTTTTCAGTTTAACCACCAACGCCTCCCCAACGATACAACTACGATAACCACCCCACCACCCGCACCACCACCTCCGCCGCCACTGCCGCTGCTTCTCACTCTCTTACCATCACTATCTCCGGTGTAATGAAATCTACCACGGGCCACTAAACAATAGTGTGACGACCAAGAGTGTTAAGGGACTCATCATTACTCCCGGATCATTTAACACACATTCTGACAACATGATCATCATCATCATAATTATCATCATTATCATCGGCATCATCATCATCATCATCATCATTGCTGTTGTCGTCATCACCTTTATCATAATCATCATCATCATCAATATCGTCATAATCATCATCATCATTCTCAGCATCATCATCATCATCATCCCTGTTGTCGTTGTCATCATCATTATGATAATCATCATTATCATAATTATCATCATCATCATGATCGTCGTCGTCGTCATCATCATCATTGTCATCATCACCATCATCAACATCGTAATCATCATCATCATCACCATCGTCTTCATAATAATCATCACCATCATCATCGTTGTCATCTTCACCACTATCGTCGTTGTCCTCATCAGCCTCATCTCTGTCGCCCACCTCATCTTCTTCCACATAGTCATCGCAACTATTACAAACTACCAAACGCGAAGGAATCCCTCATTCCTCTTATTCATTCCTATTCTTCAAGACTCATTCATGTCTAAACGCTAATCTGTTGATTTCCAATAAACGGTTTCTTTTTCTTCTTTCTCTTTTTTCCTCTCCCCTTCTTCTCCTCGACATCTTCCTCATTTAACTTCTTCTTCTTCTTCTTCTTCTTCTTCTTCTTCTTCTTCTTCTTCTTCTTCTTCTTCTTCTTCTTCTTCTTCTTCTTCTTCTTAAACATCATAAAACTAGATTTGACATTTATAACTTGCCACCTTTTGCACCACGAACATTGGACACTACAGCTGTTCCAGTTATTGTTGTATTTGTTGTCATGCTACTGCTGCAGCTGCTGCTGTTGCTAGCGCGTGTGATGATGATAATGATGACGATCATTATCATTACGTTAGCTGTTAATATCATGTTTTATTCACTCCTTTGTTGTGTAAACAAACACCTGGATAGAATATTGCCATATCAGTGTACAGTAGAAGGGTGATGTCTGGAAGAGAAGGCATGGAAGGAGGAGAGGGTGGAGAAAAAGAAGAAGACGGAGGATAGAAAGAAGAAAAAGAAGAAGAAGATGATGATGATCAAGATGTAAAGAAAGAAGACAAAGAAAGGTTCAATTCTTAAACTGGATGGAAGATGATAATGAGCTTCTGTGTTACATTAGAGGCCTAAGCTTGGTTTTCTCAGCTATGTCCCTAGATTTCCAAATAGATTTCAAATATCGGGAAACGAAGATCAGAAGAAGCCAACCTTCATATGTCGAACTACAGTTTCCCTCATTTGCCGAGAAAATGGTACTCGGTATCGTGTGGATAATTGTATCAACATTTCACCAGTAATCGTTATAATGTTCACGTAATAAACTTCTCAAAAATTCCTGTTCCAGAACACCAAGAAATTCTGTTTCGATAACTGACAAGCGCTACAGCAATTTCGACGTATATTTGGAAATGATGTGACACAGATACCACCTGCAACCTGTGTATTACAGAGAAATTCCATAAATATGATGCAATACTCCAGATGTAAACGATTTATGTGCCTTAATTTAAACCTAGAAACAAATACAAATATTGCCTCATCATAACGCTTTGAAGTTTGATAAATAGCATATGGTTTCATCGATCATGGGATGATTTGAAAACACAACGATAACATTTTATGCTGGGTACGCTGGTAAATAATCCTTTCTACCACAAGCAGAAGATCTAATATTTTAGTGGAAATGGGTAAACGATTATTTCGACCCCAGTGCTCAATTCCTACTTATTACATCGGCCTCTGGGGTATTTGATTTCAGGACGTAAAAACAGCCCAAAAACCGTTATGCATTTTGTCTGACGCGCTAAATTACATGTACACACGCACACAAAAATGACATGCACACATACACACATTCTCCCCGTTTTCCTATTCTATTTAGTTAGCCAATTAGCTACATATATCTACACATGCACTCACTATTTTCTTCTCATGTTGTTTGCACCGTTAGTGAAGTCCTGTACCTATACATGCACGGACATATATATATATATATATATATATATATATATATATATATATGTGCTGTTTTTCGTTCTTGCCCCAGTTTTTTCCTCTCCTTCTTTTTCGTCGAAGAGCGTAGGCTAGAAACATCAAAGTCTTTTCC
>NC_069005.1:34163730-34169383 GCF_001194135.2 Octopus bimaculoides
TATATATATGCAAAAGTTTCAATATGCGTTTGTCTTTGTTAAACATGCGTGTGCAAGTTTTGTGCATAATGCATACTTGTGTGACTGATATTATGGAGAAATATATCTTACATGTGTGTGTGTGTGTGTGTGTGTGTGTGTGTGTGTGTAGATATATGTATACCTATGTGCGTGAGCCTACGTGATAGTACATGCACATGCACGTTTGTACCTGTGTATATATTCATATATACATACACAAATACACACAGAAGTATACATACATGTGTGTGTGTATTGAAACACAAACACATATACAAACATATACACATACACATACACATCAACGAAGCACCTGCACATTTTTATTTATTTCTTCAAAATATAGAGAAAATAAATTTTGTCGGAGTTAAATCATTTATTACATTCAGATTTATGAAGCGAATGCGTGTGTCAACATGTGTGTGTGTGTGTGTGTGTGTGTGTGTGTGTGTGTGTGTGTGTGTGTGTTTATATGTGTTTATGCGTGTGGATGTGTAGAAATAGAGAGAAAGAGAATGATGGAGAAAGGTGGAGAGAGAGATGGGGAGTGAAGAAGAAGAAAAAGAAAAAGAAGTAAAAAGAAGAAAAAGAAGTTTACCATTACTGTTTATTCCTAAACTAAACTATTATAATCAATACAGGCTGATTATATTCGCTGCAAGACGGATTTTTTGCTTTATTTTTTAATAATTCCACTTCTAATTTGCACCATTCTTCCCCGAACGGCTGCAAATAAAGATTCCTTGATTTTTAAAAATTCTTGAAATCCTGGTTTGAATTAATGAACTGATGATCTGGCATAAAATTTTCAATAAGATTCACGTTTAGAGACTGCTGAGGCAAAGAGTAGAGTTTTCGCTTTTATATTGTCGGAGGTGAGGCGTCGGGGCGTATTGCATTGACAAATTTCGTAAAATATACTGAGCTCTTATTATATTGCCGTGTGGTTAGGGGTGTTTCGGTGAATGGTAACGGAAAATCATGTGGTTTTTGTCTTAATTTAATAAAATTCGTTTTCGGAAATTTTATATTTATTATATTTTATTCCGATGTATCTGCTATTGACAGTTAAAATCCCCATCCGTTTAAAAACAGGTAGGGGTTACAGTAGTAGTAAATTTAATATACCTCAGCATTTACCTGGAACTTATTTGATTTTCCAGATGTTACTACTTCGATAAATACGGATTAGTTTGTACATTACTGACGAGCTCAAAATAAAACCGAAACATGGTTAAGATTTGTATACCATACATAGCTACATACTGTAAATGACAATTTTAATTGACAATCGATGTTGGTGTGTTTACGTATCCGTAACTTAGCGGTTCGGCAAAATAGTATAAGTACCAGGTTTACAAAGAATAAGTCCTGGGGTCGATTTGTTCGACTAAAGGCTGTGCTCCAGCGTGGCCGCAGTCAAATGACTGAAACAAGTAAAATAATGAAGGAAAAAGAATATATCAATCATAAGAGCACACAGAGGCGCTTGCCTGCTAGAAATAAGAGTTAAAGCCCTCATATAAACCACCAATAATAACACTGAAAATTACGACAGAAAATCAACAAAGTTTACTCCTCATCTATATATATATATATATATATATGTGTGTGTGTGTGTGTGTGTGTGTGTGTGTGTGTGTGTGTGTGTGTGTGTGTGTGTGTGTGTGTGTCTGTATACGTGTATCTCTTTATATATAGAAAGGCAGACACTTGTTCTCCCGGTCAGGCACCCTACATTCTGTTTATTCCCAAGACTCCATTATCTGAACCACTAATGGTGGCCGTTTCAGAGCCTCGCATCTTCCTCTTCGCAATCTTCTCTGTTGAATCAACACTTCTTCCCACGCGGACCTTCTCATATCCCCACGGCATTCACACCTTCTGACTTCGTCCTGTCCTTTGCTAATTACTGGGGTCCATTAGACTAATACTTTTATATCTCACCTGCACAGCCGCTTGTTATACTACTGCTGAGGCTGATGATGATGTTGCTGCTGCTGCTGAATTTACTGATGATGATGATAACGAAGACGACGACGAGGACGATGATGATGATGATGATGATGATGATGAGATGGAAGAGAAGTCAGAGGCTGGTGTTGGTGAACGAATGTGGTGGTGGTGTCGGTGAGTCACGGCGGGGTATGATGTAGTGAAATGTGTCATGCGTGGGTGTGGTGCGGCATAAAATGGAGAGTCGCGAGTCGAGATGGTCGTCCTTATCGAAAATGCTTGACGATATCAGTGGACGCGGAGGGCAGAAAAACAGAAAGCAACACTGCCCGTATTCGAACACCTAAACAAGCGGAGAGATGAATGACAACAGCTTTGGACATTAACAAAAGAAAAGAAATTAAGTTTACAACCATGAAGTTTAAATAATCGAAAATACAACGAAATCACATCCGACCAACGCAATCTTCGTTCCTCATTGCCGCGGTGTACACGAAACACGGCAGCCACATAGTATATTATCCTCTGATTGTATTACATTAAATTCTACTTAACCACAATTGAGTAGTGTCGTCTTTTCTGTGTTTTAACTCTTTTAACTCAACTATAATGTGCGTGCGTGCGCGTGTGTGTGTGTGTGTCTGTCTGTGTGTGTGTGTGTAAATTTTAACTTCCTTACTTATGGTCGTCTGACGATTGCCTTTCATTAGCTAAGCATGAAACTTTAAGTAATATGTGTGTGTGTCTGTGTGTGTGTCCGTGTGTGTGTCTGTGTCCGTATGTGTGTATATATATATGTATATATTTGGGCATTTATATATAAATATATGTATATATGTATATATATATATATATATGTGTGTGTGTGTGTGTGTGTGTGTGTGTAGATGGATGCATATATATGTATATACATATACACATGCAAACATACACACACGCACGCACATATGAATATACATACATGAATATACGTGTGTATATGTGCATACGAAAGAGAGAAAGAAGGAGGGAAGGAAGAGTGAGTGTATTTTTGTATATGTGCCTGTGTATAACGTGTGTCTCTATAATGTTGAGTGTATAGTAATAGACAACTGATGAGAAAATAAGGTGGCGTAGATAGCAGCAAGCTGCTAATACAATCATCATCTCGCACTCTCTGATGCAATTATGAACTACGTAGGATGTACTTGCAGCTGTCATCTGAAAGTAGCCACACGCCACTGTCCACATTGTCACATGAAGTAACACGATTGCACATATTTATACACACATGCATATATATACACGCTCTGACCTTCATAGTCTAATGTGTGTGTGTTCGCGTGTGAATACATATAGCAAATGATGCGGATTGAACCTGTGTGTCTATGTTTTACATCATACACTCTGAACTTATGTGTGTGTGTGAGAGTGTTTGTGTTCGTGTGTGTATGACTGGGTCTGTCTGTCTATCTGTGGTTGTATCTGTAAGTATCTATATGAGTATGCATATGTATTGTAAGCTTATATACGTGTGTGTACGTATGTATATATATATATATATGTAGGTATGTATGTATCGAGCTTTTTCTCTCTCTCTGTCTCTCTCACTATCTATCTACCTTACCATTTATCTATGTCAAAAAGAGAAAATTGTTCTTCACGGCTGGCCATAAATTTCTCTCTTTCCGATCAAATGAACGGGGAAGCTATTTTGGTGGATACAATTAATGATTAAAAAAGTTTTCTAGAAAAAAAACTTTAAAATGACAGAAATTGTGTATACCGAAATGAATAAAGAAAGGGGACATCAGAGTTAAAGGGAATGTGGCGAGTTAATGGACGGATAACCACAAATGGTTAGGTATCATTATTGGGTGAGAGAACACTGCATGCCATCGAAGTGATACTGGGGTAGAATATTCGAAGCCCAGTATCAGACTACCCGCCCGATAAGGGTACACCAGGAACATGCATCTCAACCATATGGCCAGACATGGTGGTCTCATATCAAGATAAACAATGTATAAACTTGTAATTATTATTATTATTATTATTATTATTATTATTATTATTAGTATTATTATAGAGAGAGCAAAAGAGAATTTAGTGGCGCAGAGAACCGTTGATGAATGAAAGTGAAGAGTTAAGGTAAGGAATAAAATTTAAAAAAATATATTTGTAAATTTTGAGAGACGTGGAAAATGTCAAAAATACATTAAATATTATTAATTATGTAATGAGTGACTATAATCAGGAGTTTGAACATTAATTATGTAAAGAGAGAAAGTAAAGAAGATGAAACAGTTAAAGAGCAAAAATATGTCAAGAAGAAACATTTTGGGAAATGGGTGACCATCTGAGTTTGGAGGTAGAGAGAGGGGGTGAGAGGAAAGGAGGGAGAAGAAAGAAACTAAGAAAAGGCTGATGGGTAAAAAGTTAGGTGAGAGGCGGAGGAAACGAAGAAGAAGAAGAAGGTAATGATGATGGTGATGATGATGATAGTGAACGAGAAGATTTCGATGAAGATAAAATACAGAGGAGAATGAAATGGGGTGGGGAGGGGGGAAAGGAATGTTGATGAGAATGAAGATGAAACCGACGATGATAATAAAGGTGATGATGTTGAAAATCGAAAGAAATCTAATTGACTAATCAGGTGTCAGTTACCAGCGTTAGCTTTGGGAGGCGGAGGCCATGGCACAGTTGGTGTTCCAAGAATTGTTACGAATCCTGCACGGTTTGGCCGCCTTTGAATTGATGGAAACTAAATTTAGGGCGAAAGTAAAAATAATGTCGTCGGATATCTTATAGCTCACATGTTAAAAATTCTATAATATATCATATGTGTGTGTGTGTGTGGGGGGGTTCTACATAGCTTCTACCTACCAAATAGACTCATAAGGCATTGATTGCGCGGTGTTATTGCAGAAGACGCTTATCCAAGACACCGTGATATGGGATTGAACTCCGAAGGACGTGGTTGCGAAGTGAACTTCTGAACCACACAGTCATCGATCATACCTGCACCAATACTATATCACTTTCAAAAAAATATTTTTATCGAATTGCAACGCCGCTTCCACGAGTATATTTACTTCCCACCATTCAATTTTTGTCTCTTCATTGACCCCTAAACTATATCCGTTATTCTTTAATCATATTTTTTTATTCTCACCTTAATTACCTTAATATTTCAACATTCACCGCATCCTCGTCTTCTTATGCCATTTTGTAACCTTTCGATGTTCAACCTGATGTATAATTCATAAATTCTGATAAAAGTTAAACGAATATAGAACTGATAAAATCTTGATAAAATATAACAAAATTGGAAGAAATTGGATGAAATTTATAAAATTAATAAAGGCAAATTAAGTTAAATTATGGTGTCTGCGAGAAATAGTTGTTAAGCAAGAGACCAGACCTAGATTTGCAAGTTTGGTTACACATCACATTATAGCCTTGTGTAGCATAGTCGGCATTAATAGACTTGCAATGGAACTGGCAGCTACGAGATATATATTCATAGAGCGAACATTTAATCTAAAATGGAGAATGTTCTCATGCTCCAAAGTCCTGTTCTTGTAAATGTCTATGCGCATGTGTCTGCGCTTACACATACGTTCTTTTATGAACATACATTTATCCGAGTGCCTATGTATATATATATATATATATATATATATATATATAT
>NC_069005.1:34170847-34173766 GCF_001194135.2 Octopus bimaculoides
AAAAAAAAAAAAAAAAAAAAAAAAAAAAAAGAGACAAAACCTTTCAAAATATTTTATTTATTAAATATTGAAAGACAATTGAAGCACAAACATAAATGGAATGGTAAAAGTTTGGTTCATGAAATAGTTTCCAATGATTGGCTCCTTATAAGACTATCTGTGTGCCTGTGTACGCACGTGCATGCGCGCGAGTGGGCGTGTCTGTATGCCTGTTTGCACGTCTGTTAGCATCTATGTCTGTACTCCCCCCTTTCATATCTTCCTCTTTTGTTTTCTCTAATTATGTTAGCCTCCCTCTCTTTTTCTCACTCTCTTTCTCTCATTCTCTGTCTCACCTGTCTCTCATTATTTATGATTGCCATTTTACGCTACCCGTTAAGTTCCTATTCTGCGTTCTTTGTCTCTCCGTATCTGTGTTTCACTATGAATAATAATAATGATAATAATAATAATAATAATAATAAAAAACAGAAACAATTCCTATCATAGTAGGTGCCTTAGGTATAATAAAAAAATATTCAGACAAATACATAACAAAAACACCAGGACTTACAAATATATATAACATACAGAAAATTGCACTACTGGGTACTGCACACATTCTACGCAAAACACTTTCAATACAGTAAAAATAAGAGCACCACAGCAAACCACAGCACATACCCAAGGCGCACAGAGCTGCGCTCGGTAGTGAAGTGAAAGCACGTTATAAAAATAAAACTACTGAATAATAATAATAATAATAATAATAATAATAATAATATGATCAAAGCGATCATCTCTAGCGATTCAGGCCTCGACGAAAATTAAGTAATTTTTCTGGCGGATATTCAACCAGAGAATTAAGGGAAAACTTCGTGAAACCTCCGATTCCGGAAGGGTTATCAGGGCAAAATCCTGCTGAGGGAGAACGGCCTATGATTGAGACCCGTCAAACATGCACCCCGGGAAGGGAATTATTCGACATTTCTGTCTGCCTAGAACTAACTTTGAGAGTTCGGTTGAATAGTTGTTATCGCGTGTCTGATAGATTCAGCTTTTAACCAATTTCAAAGAGTTGATGGCAGTTTCTCATTTCTTGGCTTTGGAAGAATCTTTAATTTCTTTGAATCGGCGGTTGTCGCGAAAGAGATTGCGAGGAGAACGATATAGATGTGGTGTACTCGTTCATTCATTCGAGTCCTATGTTCTCTCCTGCAATAATTTTACTGGAATGTTAAGTGAGAGTGGTGAGTGTGACTCGAGTAAATGAGCATGCACTCGATGTGGATTTGTAGACTTGAGAACTTAGGTAGGATAAAGCGACTATTTTTGATACCTAAACGAATCCAGAATATTCGGGGTTGTCTTATTGACCTCAAAAACACCCCCTTTTTGTTTTTGTTTTTTTTTACATATTTTGTTTGTTTTTCTTGCCTGTTGTTCAACTTAATATATATCCCATCCGCCATATTCCTAATGTCTCCTCGTAATGTTCCCTCCTCCAGCGCCCTTCTGGCAGATGAGGACTTTCTCCTTAGTATCATTATTTTTAGTATTAGAAACGTTATCATTGTTACCATGACACTTATGATTATCTTCTTTGTCACAGTCGTCATCATGATCAAGATCATCGTCATTATCGTCATCATTATCATAGTCATCATCATCATCATCATCATTGTCGTCATCATTATATTCGCTAGTCGCATCTGTTAATCAGATTATCCCCTCCCAATGACGATCAGAGACCGGCTGTCATCCCATATCAACAACATATTGCATTGAGTCAACAACCTTCAAATTGCGATACGAGGACTGAATGACTCAATCTGCTTATTAATCACGGATCATGTGATTGAGTAGGGAATATCATACAGCCTGAAATAACAACAAGCAACAACAACAACAACAAAAACAACAACAATAATAAAAATGATGATGATGATAATAATAATAATAATAACAACAATCTTTTCTTATGACGCTGGCGAAGCCGGAATATATAAAAAAATATGTTGGCACCACTTTGGGTGAGAGAAAAGCATCTAAGATGATGGATTACGTAATGTTAGGTGTAAATTGCTGCATGCTTCTACTACTACTACTACTACTACTACTACTACTACTACTACTACTACTACTACTGCTATTGATGAAGCTAGCGAGTTGCTCTCTGCTGATTGCGGTGTCTCGGATAAAATCGTCCAGAAAGCTAAAGAAGCCCATAGTTTTGTGTTGATATTGGTAGTGGTGGTGGTGGTGGTCAAAGATTTGTGTAAGGGCTCCAGACAGTCATCTACCGTAAGTACTGCAGATGGTCGACAAGAAGGACTTAATATCTGTCATGGGGAACAGAGGTTTGTAGCGTCAGCAAGAGAAAGGGAAGGGTGGAAAGATTCAAGATATGTTTGGTGTCTTTAAAAGTGCAAACAAAAGGTCAGCTGCAACTGACACGTATATGGATCCTTATGTATTTGAAAGGCGATCAATGGTGGAGATGCAGGGTGTGGTTACAATAAGACTAGTGAGATGGAGTGAAGTAAACTAGAAGAGATTATTTAGAACGATGTTGGTGAAGCAGTCGTCTGGTAAAAGTCCTAAGGTAGCTTTCTGTAGAGAAGTGAATTTTTGTGAAATGTTTCTCGCCTGAAGAGATCGTCAGACCAACCATTGTTTGTGGGTTTCATAATATTTCCTTGCTGTTTGCTGTGACACAATAAAACTGAAAGTTTAATGGAAAGATATATTTTGCATTTTAAAATACATACGTACAGACACACACACATTTATACACATACATACATCCACATTTATATACATACATACGAACATACACATATTTATGCATACATATACGTATCTATCTATCTATCTATCTATTTATCTATCTATCTATCTATCTATCTATATATATATATATATATATATATATATATA
>NC_069005.1:34173939-34175849 GCF_001194135.2 Octopus bimaculoides
TCTCTCTCTCCCTCTCTCTCTCTCTTTATATATATATATATATATATATATATATATATATACACGCATATAAGTATGTATGTGTGTATATCTGTAAGTATTATATGATGCGAGAGAGAGAGAGAGGGAGAGGGTGAAGTATACAGAGAAATAGAAACGTAGTAGACAGGTAGGTGTGTGCAGTGTGAGAGGGGTGTTTGGGTGGATAGATCGATGAATAGGGAATTGGGAAAGGCAGGTGTAAAGGGGTGAGAAGGGACTGGAAGGTAAGGCGATGGGGGAGGGAGACAGGTAGGTAAATTGATAGGAAGATATACATATACAGTGTATGTTTGTGTCAGGGGGGAAGGAAAAAAAGGAAGATTGAGTTATAGAATGAGCCTGAGAGGGAGAGTGAGTGAGTGAGTGAGAGAAGGAGTGAACGAGTGAGGTTTCGAGGGAGGGAAAGGGTGAAGGCGTGAGGGAATGAGTGAGAGTAAACATCTATTTGCTGTTAATTCGATAATTTCCTGCAGCAAGTTGTAAATCTTGTTACAGTTTCACAGATTCTATAAAACTGTAAATTGAAATTTGATTCTAATCTTCTGACATGACTACCACTACTACTACTACTACTACTACTACTACTACTACTACTACTACTACTACTACTACTACTACAACAACAGTGACTGCTGGTCTTTCTATAAACGATAACAACAGCAACAACAGCAATAATAATAATAATAATAATAATAATAATAATAATAATAATAATAATAATAACGATGTTAATTTAGAATTTGGGCAGTGAAGGTGTATGTATACTTGGGAGAGAAATTACGGGGACAAATTGCCAAAAGAGTGTGAGTGGGGTTACGTAGAATGGAGTCTGGGTAAACAGAGATGGGAAAAGCAAGGGGATAAAAGGAATTGGAATGTCCCAATAGGAAAAAAGCTAATTGACAGGGAGGGGAAGGATGGGAAAGGTGAAAACCCATAATTCCCATGTCATACTTAGTACTTAATTTATCGACCCCGAAGGATGAAAGGCAAAGTCGACCTCGGCGGAATTTGAACTCAGAACGTGAAGAGAGACGAAATACCGCTCAGCATTTCGGCCAGCTTGCTAACGACTCTGCCAGCTCGCTACCTTCCTCCTCGTGAATATTAACAATGCCACCGATAGTAAAAGATTTAAAATGTAGGCACAAGGCCAGCAGTGTAGCTTCGAGTGTAGGTTTGTTGAAAACATCGATGCCAGAGGTTATTTTATTGACCTCGGACGGATAAATGCTAAATTGACCTACGAAGGATTTGAACTGAGAACCTAAAGAGTCAGAAGAAATACGCGAGGCATTTTGTCTGAAACTGTAACGATTGTATCAATCCACCGCCCTTCATCGGCAATAACAACAACAACAATAACAAAGCTACTGTCCCCAACTTCTGTGCGGTCGGTCAAAATGCTTGAAGTAGTGGCGAAAACATTACTCAGACCATAAATTCATGGCCTTTAATTCGGACAGAACGTATGAGATAATCTGGTCTTACTCTAAAAACAAACTGGAGAGTCATGGCTAGAACAGATTTAATCAAAATCTGGTGACATACAGCTGAACAAGGACTAGACAAGATTTAGAACAACAGAAAGAAGAATGGCAGGAACAGAGGCAGCAACAGCGAAACAGCAGCAGCAGCAGCAGCAGAAGCAGCAGTGACAGTTTTATTAAAAATATTGATTTTTATGGGATGCAAATCCATTAATTGAAAGATAAAATTAGAAATATATACATTTATACACACAGACACATACGCACGCGCACACGCACACACACACGCACACACACACACATACACGCACACACGCACACACACGCACACATATATATTAATATACACAATTACGAAAAGGTACTATAAGCTATATA
>NC_069005.1:34178379-34180385 GCF_001194135.2 Octopus bimaculoides
ATAAACTTATAGTCTATGTGGTATTGTCGTTCTAACTAGTTATGTGAGCTAAGTAATGTCTACTCCAGAAGGCTGGTGCAGTAAAAATATGAGTTTTTAATGCTAAAGTTGATTACTTTGGTGACCAGCTTCATAATAATACATGGATGTGACAGCTTGTGTGTGTGAGTGTGTAAGTGTGTGTGTATGTACACACACACAGTCACATACACGCACGCACACACACATACACTTGTACTCACACAGTTACGCACGTATATAATAAACAGAAAGATAGATAGACAGATAGACAGACAGAAAGCTAAATAGATAGATAGACAGAATGAAAGATAGATAGATAGATAGATAGATAGATAGATAGATAGATAGTTAGATAGATAGATTTATATGTTTGAAGGTTGCTTTCTGGTTGTATTTTAAGTTTTTTTAGAATGTTCGATCAATCAGGAGAAATTCTAAATATATTTATAATTAAAATCCACAACATAGGATTTAATAATTATGCCAACCACTACAAAAACAAATTAAACAAACATTTATCATCCGTCGTGAATTCCAACATCATATAATGTCGGCAAACAAAACCAGAAATCAATACGAACTAGATAGAAATAGTTACAGTGGATTACGATTAATCCGTGGAACAGAAATATACATGAAAAGCAACCTAAATATATATAGTATAATCAAGGACAGGACGAGAACCAAAGCAGAATATATCAAACAGAGCCGATCGAATGGAAAGCTTCAAGCAGCGCGAAACTTACATCACGTTAAAGGATGACAGGAACCATTTCACCCGCGATTCAAAGTGTACATCAATGTTTCTCAAATTTGGCATTACCTCCCCTTGACAGACATGGAAGATTTTATATGGAGTCGAAGGTGCGTTTCAGTTGCAAAATTTACCATCTTTTAATTTTCAGAAACATTTTCAATTTTTATTCTGTGTGCAAATCGTCTGGCAATATTAGTGGTCGAGATAGTTTTTGATATTCCAAGTAGTCTTAGAATAGTATCAACATGTTGGCAGCCATTTTTATTAATTATTATTATTTTTTTTTTTGTGTATTTAAATATGATGAATAGTATGAAGGAGATGCTGAAAAGTGTTAGCAAACAAAAGAAGATGAGCGTTAAAAAGTCTGAGAAGAATACATGTAAACTTATATGAACCTAATGAAAACTGGATGTCAGAAATTCAGAAATCAAATTTTAGGTTCTACATAAACAACATTTAAAATACAAACTTTAATCAATGGAATTGTAGCAACGTCACGTGTTTAAAATATCAAAGACCATTTCTTACTACAACTTCCCCCAGTTTGACATCGTAGAATTCTACAGACTGATTCAGTCTTCGTGTCAACGAATATTGGGTACGAAATTTGTTCTAGTTGATGGTTAAACCATACATCATTTTCTCACCTTACTGTTTTCTCCGTGACAGTGTCAAAGACTCATCTGCCTCATTTACCTGTTACCATTCTATCAACTTTTGTAATAACCGTATCTAACAAACCCAGACAGCTTTATTTCAGGTGTCGAAACTTAGTCTAAAATATTAAATTAACTTATATTTTCCATTTGTGTCGTCTTTCGTGAATTCTAATCGTCTCCATCTAATCTCTACATTTATGATTACCGCAATCAAACCGCCATTTTTTTCTAATATGGTTTGCTATACATGTGTATCAGAATAAGGAAAATGTGCGGCAGGAAATTCCACGTCTCTGTAAAGCACTTTGTCATCACCCGGTGCTACAATTTTCAATAGGCGTGTGTATGTGTATGTGTGTGTGTATGTGCGTGTGCATGTGTATGTGAATGTGAATGTGTGTATGTGTGTATTGGAATGTGTGTGTGTGTCTTTTATCCCGTTCTGTTTTTTCTAGGATTTTTTTCAGTTATTGGACTTTGAGCATGTTGTGTCGCCACCTTATGCATGCATACGTATATAAATAAATAAATATATATAAATAAATATATATATATATATATATATA
>NC_069005.1:34182305-34184984 GCF_001194135.2 Octopus bimaculoides
TATATATATATATATATATATATATATATATATATATATATATATGCGTATATATGTATTTTTATATATATCTATGTATGTATGTATTCACGCATATATATGCATATATATACATCTAAATATATCCTTCTCTCCCTCCCCTTCTCTCTCTCCCCTTCTCTTTCTCCCCTTCTCTCCACCGTCTCTCTCTCTCTCATCATTCTTTCTCTTCCATTTCTCTCTCTCTCCCTCCCCCTCCCTATACACACACATACATACACACGAAACACGAACTTTTCAAATTAATACAGTTCTGATTGGTTTAAAAGAGACAAGTTTTAGAATATAATGGTTGAGAGATCATTATTTCATCAATACGTACAGCTCACTTCATCACCTGTCTCACTTCTGTCTTACATCTACATGGACATGTCTCTCAATCTAACTATTCGCCCATGTCTCTTCATGGTATTTTTCTCTTCTTTCTCTCTTAATGTTTCCATTTTCCTCTCCATCTTCTTATCAACGAGGGAATCATAATCTTATGTTTCACGTTTCCGATTTTTAAAAGACCGATGCAGCGATTTTTGGACTGATGTATTGACGCCAGAAACAGTTTTCTGATAGATGTAACACAACATTACTTATTATTTTGAGTAAAACAGCTTTTAAATTAATTACTAATTTTTGTCACCATTATCCAGTTATACATTTTACAATGTGTACCTCATTGAAACAGCTGTTGAGAATAATAAAATGATGAACTCTTTGTGAAATTTATTCTCTTCTCTTTTATTCTAAACATGTTACTCTTCATGATCACTTTATACGATTTCGTAAACCAGCTGCTTCCACGCGGATATACTGCAATGTAATAATGTGTTAAAGTTTAACGACCTATCACTAATTGACCATTTCCTTATTGGAGATACATTCAACGCTTACATTAATTATGTTTACGGATACACACATCTATTTAGTAGTGATAATTCGGATGGAAGAGACACAGCGAAAAGCAGAGATAGCGATAACGTTCAATATTGCGGTAATGTTGAAGAGAATTTACCAATAAAAATCAACCCAATGGGTACTTTTTCTAGACAATATAAAATTTTTCAATATTTGTCGATTCAAAGATCTCAGGTTGTGAAAAAGCTTCGGGAGTGATGGAGCGAGTCATCAGTTTGTTTGTTTTTTATATTTGAATGCGAGTTTCACCTTTGTGGCTACTCGTTGCTCCTTGAAAATATCGCAAGGAAGATTTGAATAACCGAGACATCAGAGTAGCGACGAGATGAGCATCGACAAAGGAGGTAATAATATCTGCAGTTTCACCATGCGCATACACACATACATTATACAGACATACATGTGTGTGTACGCACACATGAGTTGTGCACATACTTAAAAATACTCGTATATATGTATATATATATATATATATATATATATATATGCTTATAGACATGCACATATATATGTATATATATGTCATATATATATACATATATATATATATATATATATATATATATATATACATACACATATGCGTATATAAAAACAACAGAAATTAAAAACCGCACACAAATATATAAATGTACATACATGTGTGCACATACATATATATACACATTTAACACGACGTGATAAGAGAGAGAGAGAGTGTACTTATATATTATATTTATATTTCAATAAATGTTCGTATGGAAGCATGTATATATATATATATATATATATATATTTATAATAGATTGTGTATGTAAATATATATACATATTGCTCACAGATATACAGATACGTTAACACACACAAACACAAACATACACTCAGACACCTACTCTCACACACATGCACACCTTCACAAACATACCCCCACACGTACACTCACACACACACATAAACATAAGCACACCCACCAAAGCTATACAAACGTGGATTCATTGTTGCAGAAGAAATATTTATTGGAACAGATTCTCACATCAAGTGTTCAACAATACTACAGAAACCGGAATCAGATATTACTACTACTAATAATAATGATAATAACAACAAAAATAGTAGTAGTAGTAGTAGTAGTAATAATAATAATAATAATAATAATACTGATAACAATCATTTCTTTTATTGCCACAAGGGTGACGGATGATGGGAGATTACAAGGACACAACAATAATAACACAATTATACTACTACTACTACTACTACTACTACTACTACTACTACTACTACTACTACTACTACTACTACTACTACTACTAATGATAATAATAATAATAATAATAATAATAATAATAATAATAATAATAATAATAATCATAATAATAACAATAATAATTATTACAATAACAACAACCACAGTAATAATATTAACAATAATAACACCAATAATAAAAATAACAATGCTGAAAATAATAATAGTAATCATAAAAAATAATTATATCAATAATAATAATAATAATAATAATAATAATAATAATAATAATAATAATAATAGTAATAACAACAACAATGGTTGTTGTTATGGTAAATACATAAATAAATATAACATAATAGAATATAGAGCCATAATAAGCCAAGATTGAAGACAAAGAACGAAATAAGAAAGAAAAAAAAGAAGAAAAAGGAAAATGAAATCTCGCTGACATTATTTTGCTTGTCTCTGTTTTGTGAATCCAGTGTTGTTGTTGTTGATGATGA
>NC_069005.1:34185276-34188333 GCF_001194135.2 Octopus bimaculoides
TGGAGGGTGGGGCAGATCTGGATTGGATTGGCAGCTGATAGAGCGGTTGCGGTTTAGTGGTGCTCAGGGTTTCAGAGTTGTTTTTGTGGTCAGGGCGGTGGGGTTTTGATGGAGGTGCTGTTGCTGCTGATGTCGATGGTGATGGCGATGATGATGATGATGATGATGATGATGATGATGATGATGATCTTGGTGGCTATGCTGATAGTGGTAGTAAGAGTGGTGGTAATGTTGGTGTTGATGTTGTTTGTCATGACATTGATGATGGTGGCGTTGGTGTTGATTGTGATAATGATATGAGTGGTGGCTGTGTTGGTAGAAATAGCAGTGATGGTGGAGATGGTTATAGTGATGATAAAGCTGGTGGTGATGGGAATTAGAGCGAGGGCGACCTGTAGCTTAAGTACTTAAGTTTCTGCGAATTTTCGAAATACCTGATGGTGAGTAATATTCCCCTCTACTATAGGCACAAGGCCTGAAATTTGGTGAAGGTGACAACCCATGGTTGTTGTTGGTATAACGAAATCATTTAATCGGTTTCTGGTTCTCCGTGGAATATTCCTCGCTTCAATGTCCACGAAAATAATCTCAGTTGATCTTGCCTATGTATTTGTGCCCTTATACGTCTATGTGTGAGTGTGTTTGTGTGTGCGTGTGTAGAGGGGAGGGCTGTATGCGCAAGTGGGTGTGTGTGATGTGTATATCGTATGTATGTGTCTGTTTATGGGTGCGTATGAAATACAAAATACAATTTTATTTAAAAACGATGGAAGCCACATGTAAATTATCAAAATTGGAGGTTTGTGATGGAAAGGAAAGCAAGCTTCTGCTTGGTTTTTTCTTTCAATTGGTTTTCTTCAAGCGTTGAACTGGCAGAGTCGTTCGCACTCCGAACAAAAAATGTTCACCGCCATCAATTTACCGCGAAGAAAGTTCACCGGGGAAATTTGTCCATAGTATTTCACTATTAAGAGTTAAAAACTGTTTTATCAAAAAAAAAAAAAAACAACAACGGGGAATTGATGACAATGAACTTACAGGACATGCTGCACGCAGACAATGCCTACGGCACAGGGGTGACAGTTAACCATTCAACGCCAAACACTCACCCATTTGCTTATGCCAGCCTAGATATCGCTCAGAGCTTTCTTTAACTGATTTGAGGAACACAATGAAAGGCCCTCTCTTTTAGTGAACCAAAATTAGGTCAGACGTCTCCTTTAGCTTTTCAGAGTATAATTTCGGACAGGAACACATAGTTTTTTTTATGAAGATAATATTGCCATCGGTCCATTCCAAGTTGATTTCTTTATATTCAATTACTCAAGACGGGAAATGACCCATAAAAATTTGGCACCGAATAAACTTCACACTTGGCGACGTTTGAATCTCTCAGTATCAATACCATTTGTCCTTCGCCAAACACGAGTTGTCAAAACCACGTGATAAACTACTTTTTATTAAATCAGTCAGAACCACTTAATAAGTTTTTTTTTTATTAAATCCTGCAGGTATTTTTGCTGAAGCAGATTTGTTGGTGTTTTATGTTTTTCTTTCTCTCTCGCAGAACTGTTTTATTTCTGCCTTTCGCTTTGTTGACTGGCGACGTTGCGATTTGAGTCGTTTTAAAGCAAAGTTAATATTGTCGATAACTATTTGTGAAAGGGGGAAGATCAGCGGAAATGAATTAAATTAAAATAATTATATTAAATAAAATTACCATGTAAATTAGGATAACATGATACAATCAAAGAAAGATACAATCCAGTTTTTAGAAAACCTTTGGAAAAGGTTGTAATCCAAAAGAGAACGGTGAGAAACTAAGACAGTCTTTCAAGACCAAATCCAACAAAACAACGACGACAACAACAACAACAACAACAACAACAACAACAGTAGTAGTAGTAGTAGTAGTAGTAGTAGTAGTAGTAGTAGTAGTAGTAGTAGTAGTAGTTCGTATGAGTCTTGAGAACAATGAAACTGGCTCCGTCGACTTGCAGGAAACGACAGAAATTAGAAATGGTCCAATTGCATTTATATCAGTAAGATATACGGAGGAAACATACCGGGACTTGAACTCTATTTCTAAGTGATGGTAGACATTATGTACACTAATCCACAGACTACTTAATCCACTTTAACCTAACAAAGAATTTAGGGAAGAAGTAAACAGAAAACAAGAGAATGGTGCATATTTGTTGCCTGTTCTTTGCGTCAGAAGCAAAACAAAGGCACGAAACAAGTTATAACATTATTCATTACAATACAATGGGATTGGGGAGCGGATATATACAGATATAAGAGTGTGTGTATGTATGTATGTATGTATGTATATATGTATGTATAATTCTGAATAGACAGACATACACACACACACACACACACACACACACACATATATATGTATATATACATACATACATATATATATATATATATATATATATATATATATATATATATATATATATATATATATATATATATATATATACATACATATACATATATATGTGTACATATTTGAACGTATATGTGTATCAACGCGTGTGAGTGTGTGTGTTGGTAAGGGTGTATATACGTGTGCCTTAAATGAATATATATATACAAATTCACGAGTAGTAGTAGTAGTAGTAGTAGTAGTAGTAGTAGTAGTAGTAGTAGTAGTAGTAGTAGTAGGAAGATGAGGAGGGGGAGGAGTTTTGAAAAGCCGTGAAAGATCCAACCTTTGAATTTCGTGGAAAATCTGAAAGAAAACGGATGAACTAAGCTACAGAGAGTTTCACACACACACACCCGTATATGCTCATATATGCTTATACGTATTATTTATATAGAAAGACACGAAAACCCGAACGCTCATACACACACACACACACACACACACACACACACACACATACATATATATATTTATATATACATGCATATATATATACGTGTTTGTGTATACATGTACTATATGTGTGCGTATATATTTATCTCTCTATACAAAAATATATACATTAATGTCTAAGAATATATAAATGTATATATACATACATATATATATATATA
>NC_069005.1:34190166-34193235 GCF_001194135.2 Octopus bimaculoides
TGAGTCGTTGGAGCACCGGTTAGAATGTTTTACAGAATTTCTTTCGGTCTCTGCGTTCTTGGTTCAAATCCCAGTAAAACCGCCTTTGCGTTTCATAGTTTTTTATACTCTAGGCACAAGCCCCGAAATTTTCGGGGAGGTGGCCAGTCGATTAGATCGACCCCAGTACACAACTGGTATTTAATTTATCGTCCCCGAAAGGATGAAAGGCAAAGTTGACCTCGGCGGAATTTGAACTCAGAACGTAATGACAGACGAAATACCGCTAAGCATTTCGTCCGGTGAGTGTTTGCGTTTCATATTAACAAAATATAGAATCAAACCAGCACTGGGGTACGCTCTTCTCTCTCTCTCTCTCTCTCTCTTTCTGTGATTCTATCTATCTATTGCCACCTCTCCATCTCACCATCTCTCTACCTGGCCCCCTACCTCTCTTCTCTCACTCTCTCACTCTCTTCTGTCCGTTCCACTTCCTCTTTTTCTGTCTCTCTATATTCCCCTCCTTTTTACCTTCTCTCTATTTAGTTCTCTCTTTTTCCCTCCTCTTTCTCTTGTTCTCCTTGCCGTCTTCTCTCTCTCCTGCTTTCTCTCTCCCACCCACTCTCTCTCACCTCCTTCTCTCTCTCTCTCTCTCCCTTCCGCTCTCTTATAATTCGCTACAGCTGACAAGATGGCGTTTTGTAATAAGCTCGGAGAACAGGAAACCACGTTTGTATTCACCAATGAAAATTCCATGAGAGGTACAAGACACTTGTCAGAGAAGTCATCAGGGGTCATGTGGTGACCTGACCGTGGGTGGAAGGAAAGAGAGGGCGTGTTTTGGGTGCTTTTGTGTATGTGTACCTGTATGGCTCTAATACATGTCTTTGAATACCGGCGAGTGAATGAGCGTTTCGCATTTTTCAGAAATGCGTGTGTGGTTGTCTGTACATATGTATATACATACACAGCTATATATGTATATATATACAGATATATATATGTATTTGGGTGTTTGCTTGAGCTTCACTGACTGTCTGTCTGTATCTATGAGTGTGTGTGTATGTGTGTGTATACAAACACACACACACACACACACACACACACATATATATATATATATATATATACTTATATACATATATATATATACATACATACATATATACAAACTGTCCAGATTTTGTGCAAAACTGTAAATCCAAAATTTTCATTTTGGCATTTATGGGAGCAACTGCCTTCGAAGACTCATACTGTCATTGATTGCTCGAAATGGGGAGTAGACAGATAGCCGATAACTGATGAAGGGTCATTCCTTGTATTACTCGTCCTTATTGTTCCTGTCGTTATTTGCGTATTAACTCATTTGTTTTTGCACTTCATGTTGTTTACTGTTGGTGACGTCCTGTACCCATATATGCATATATATATATATATATATATATATATATATATATATATATATATATATACGTTTATGAATTTATTTTGCGCGGTTCCTGATGTGAAAGCGAGTGATGCAACAGATATTGTTATATTTCGGGACGGTCATTTTTTTCTATCCCAAATAAAACACCCTCACTGTATATTCGTTCTTCACTGATTGTTTGTAGCTGTCAAAAGTTTCCAGAAATATCCATGCACGTGATGCCTTCATCAGCGGGAATGCAACGGGTGTCGTAAAGAAATTTTCTGTTGATATTACAAATTTTCTGTTGATATTACTATTACAAGTTGTCGGTGATAAATGGTAAGAGTAGAAACTCGAAGAAATTTAATACAATCAATTTGCTTCATAAACGACTACAAGACCTCTTGGATCAACAGTAAAACTAGAATTTATAATCACATGAGCTGTTAACGTGATTATACGGGAAAAAATAGAAATTATAACGACAATAGTTTTTTAGTGCTAAATGTTTAGCAAATGAGCTCAATAAAAAGGAAAAAAAAATATCAGGTTTAAAGCACTAATTCGAGGATTTATGGGGAAAACTAAAACTAAAAGTATAAATCGTTTTATGTTGGAAAAAAAAAATTAATAACAACAATATCACCATCACTGGCACCAGCCTCTTGAACACTGCCAACACCATCACCACCACTACCATTACTACAGTTACCAGCACTACCATCAGCACCACCACCACCACCACCACCACCACCATCTCCACTACCGACATCACCGTCACTATCACCACTGCCATCCACATTTATACCACCACTACAAACACAACCATCCCCACTACCACCACCACTACCACAACCACTACCGTCCCCACTACAACCACCACCACAACCACTACTATCCCCACTACCACTACCACCACTACCACCACCACCACTACAATGACGACCACAACTACCACTACAACCTGCACATCCCATCCACAGCAACAACACCACCACCACCGCCACCACCAAAACAACACATCCAGTCACATCACCGTCGCTACCCACATCATCATCATCATCGTAAACAGCCTATCGAGAATATATATAAATATAAGTGTGTATATATATATATATAAGTATATATATCTATATGTATATATGTGTGTTCGTATATATATGTATACATGTATGTATACAGACATATATATGTGTGTGTGTGCGTGTCAGTATGTATATTTGTATATTGTGTGAATACAAATGTGTGTGTCCTATATAATATATATATTTATATTTATGTATGTATGCATGTATGTATATAAGTGTGCATGGAATGTGTATGTATATATTTATGTATATACGTATATGTAGTGTTTGTGAGTCTGTGCTATATATATATATATATATGTATATATGCACGCACACATGTATGTGTATGGTTTCTCTCTATATATATGTATATATAAATATGTGTGCGTGTAGGTATGTTGTATGCGTGTGTGTGTGTGTGTGAGTGCTCTGTATAAGTGTTTGTTAGTTGACAGTGCGTCTAATAATAACAATTTGTATTTCTCTATTTGTTCTTTGTTTCGTCTTTGATTGTAATTAGTCGCTTGATTGAGATTAAAACAGTCTTTATTGTTTTATTAGATTAGTCTCTTCATTAAAGATGTTTAATTAATATTTCATATTAAAGCG
>NC_069005.1:34193807-34194797 GCF_001194135.2 Octopus bimaculoides
ATTATACACGCCTGATTTATATAGTATAATAACGGTTAGTTTTTTTTTACGTTCTATATATCATTGTTATACACACTCTAATCCAATTCAAAATTAAAGAGCATGACAAAAATTTATTTCGACATTAAAATATTTAAATTATTTGTTTTAATTAACTTCAATTGCGAAACAAAAAAAAAATAATAACTGAAAGTATGAGAATTAGTAATATATTATTAGAATTTTCATATTAAATTTAATTATTTAAATTTTAAAATATTTTGTTTTAATAAGTGCTTTAATTTTAACGATGTAATTACTTGAATGTCGGAGATATTTGCGAATGATAGAAAGAGTGAGGAAAAGAGGGAGTGTGTGTTATAGAGCGAGAGAGAAAGGGAGGGAGAAAAATAAAAAAGAGGGGATTAGAGGTAGATATGGAGAGAGTGAGAGAGAGAAAGAGAGAGAAAGAGAGAATGAGATTTATACTAACAAATCTATTTGAGTGAGATAGTATATAAGGAATAACCAGATGCTGTATAGATAGATTATATATGTACGTAAACACACACATACACATCCTGACAACCTGTGTTAGTTTGTTTGCATCCCGTGATAGGTGCCAGTGATAGGGGACGACTAGCATAAGTGCAAGGCTTGGGAAAAGAGAAATACAGGGGTGAATTTGTTCTCCCAAACAACTCAAGGCTGTGCCCACTACTCTACAATTTGAACCTTCGTTCATTTCGTTATTTTCTCATGATTTCTTTTGTTCTAATCTCTTGATTTATAACTTGTATAAGCAATGTGCCCAGAGCCTGAGGATTACGCGGAGGCACTTGGCGTGTTTCAATATATGAAACTACTAAGCAGCTCATGAAAGTATACACTGTTGACATTAAACACTATTTTTAACTTTCACCAGATGAAGTACTTCGTTTTGTTGATCTTAACTGAAGGGAATAGTGAGCTACATATATATATATATACATATATATATATATATATATA
>NC_069005.1:34195174-34196080 GCF_001194135.2 Octopus bimaculoides
TGTGTGTGTGTGTGAGGTTTACACACCCGTCTTCGTCTTTTGTTGGTAAATTCTCACTATATATATATATATATATATATATAGCTTCTAATTTGATTATTTTTTCTCTATAACATATTGTTGTTCTCGATTGCATTTAAGCTATAGCAACACACGTAATGAATGCCACCACACATTATCTGCTGCACCCCTCACACGTCGGCAACGTCTCTCCACACACACGATATATGCCACCTCACACGATTAAATTCTACCCTGCGTTAGCAACGTATGGCCACCAAAGCGAAACCCTGGAATCATCACGTCCTTAATAAAAGATTTACCAGAAACTAAAAGAAAACAACAAACAAAAAAGCTCATGCAACATAGCGCCATTAGGTGTCGCTTCAGTAAACAAGGAAGTCTTGACGGTTGGCCAAGGAAAACGATGGCAGCCAGTCCAAATTACATTTAAAATATCCGAAAATTCTTCTGGTTCAGTGAATCGCGAAGTATTTTTAGATAGCAAGCAGAATGGAGAGGCGGAGTAAGACAGAGGAGCAAGAAGAAGAGGAGGAGGAGAAACACGGTAGGAAGTTATAAGAAGGTTCTATGATAATGATTTCTGTACGTCTTCCCGCCCCATCCTTCACTCGTGATGGCCACTCAATACCGTCGCTTTATCCAGTTCTCGTGCCTCACCCACATCCAAAACATTAACCTTTATTTCGGCCAAAATTTTTTTGGCAAAAATGAGAGAACCACTTAGGTTGTTCTTAGTCTTCGCTTGTTACCTACACGGAGCAGACGATGTAGTCTGTCCGTTTTTGTATGCGCGTATGTGTGAATATACATAAAAGACAGACAGGTAGATAAATAAGTAGATTGATATATATATATATATATATATATATATATATATATATA
>NC_069005.1:34196949-34199761 GCF_001194135.2 Octopus bimaculoides
GTAGCTGTAGTAGTCTTTCGTTGTAAGAGATCGTGTCCGGAGTTTTTGGACGAGTGCAAGAGATGGTACTTGTTTGTAGTTAAGTCACACGTGAAAACTAAAAGAAAAATGGACGACTCAGCTCTTATGCAAGGGCTGAGGATCATTTTAAAACATTTGATTTCTTTTTTAAGTTCAATAATTCTTTCGGCATTCATTTTAGGAGAGTTTGTTGGTCTGCCTTCATAAAAAAAAAAAATCTGATGCGAGACTTTCTACATTTTTACGGAATTGTTTAGTTTACAGACTTCGGTACCATAGAAACGCCAACAGAGACATCAAAAGAAACCTCACCATTTTCCTTCCCAAAAGAATCACTATAAAACGGTACCGACTTCCTGGCGTCCATTATTATGCTGGTGTCACTCTCACTAATAGCAACAGTGAATGTTTTACCGAATTCTAAGGATTTTATGGAGAAGGGATTCAAGAATTGATGTGCAAAAATCCATTTTAGTGAATTTAGTAAATCTAGAGAGATCTTTGTCTTCTATGTTGATCCCTGGAACCCAGTTCTTCAAACCATATTTGCGTCGCTTGAATGATCAAGAGACATATGGGACAGGGGTAGCATCGAAGTGAATCATTAACGTCAAATTAATTAATTAAAGCTACAACACTTAATGAGTACCCTCTCAGTTTTTGTTCCTTTGCCCATATAAACACACACACACACACACTAATGCATATATACAGACATGTATATATATATATATATGTCTATATATATATGTGTGTGTGTGTGTGTGTGTGTTTGTGTGTATATGTGTATATGTGTATATATATATGTATATATATGTGTATGTATATGTACGTTTGCCTACATCTTTTACTTTTCATTTGTTACAGTCATTGGACAGCGGCCATACTGGGTCAGCACCTCGAGGATTTTGTAGTTGGTGAAATCGCCGCAGTATTTATTTTATTTAAGTGCGGTACTTATTCCATAGGTCTTTTTTGCCGAACCGCTAACATTACGTGGACGGAAACAAAAGAACAGCAGTTGTAAAATTGTAGAAGGGACACAACCGCAACCACAATTTGTAACAAGTCATTGGTTGGCCTCCAACTATAAGGTCCTTTTCTATTCTAGGCACAAGGGTCGCAATTTTGGGCAACTAGTACTTAATTTATCGACCCCGAAAGGATGAAAGGCAAAGTCGACCTCGGCGAAATTTGAACTCCGAACGTAATGGACAGACGAAATATCTCTTAGCATTTCGCCCGGCTGCTAACGGTTCTGCCAACTCCCGGCCTTCCTGGAGCTCTGTTAAAAGAGGCATGCTCAAGGTTAGGAGCTGAACCTGTTTTTGAATCTTAGCAAGGACGGAGCTAAGTACCGCAAGGCATTGTACCCACCGACCTTCCCGTTACCTTAACGCTCTTACTCCTCCTCCCTCTACCCCTCACGATTTTATTATATTCTCCAAATTATATAGTATGGGAAATTGCCAAGAAAAACAATTCAATAACATTTTTTAAATTCTACAAATACAAACAATAAGAATGAAGTTGGCCATTGGAGTTACCATGGTGACAAATTACAAGACTATTATCACAGTAAATGTTTAGTTAATTGATTAAAATTTTGTGTTAATTAACATGTTGACAGGTGATGGGGATTGGTTCGTTGCTGTTGTTGTTGCTGTCATTGTTATGTGTGGGTGTGTATGTGCGTGAGTATATGTGCCTATGGGTGTATGATTCTCTGTGTGCGGATGCGTACGTACGTATGAGTGGATATGTGGGTGAGTGGGTGGGCGCACCATCCCACTCGATCCCTCGAACTCGAGTCTCTAACGATTTCCAGGAGTGACTGTGGAGAAACTGTAAACACAATATAACATTCGAATACACGCACATATTTATAATCATTCACATGCACACAATTATATTTGCATGCACACATAATCACACATACAACTATACTGTAAATACTAAATAATGAAAGTGAGCTGCCCGCGGATGGTCCTTCGCCGTTGGACGATGAGGACTCTGTTGTGAGGTCAATTGAATTACCTGCTCCTGAATTTGCATGTGGCTGAGTGTTCCGTAGACACAGTTATCTCAGGTAGAGTCAGCTAGACAGAGAATGAGTGACAAGGTTGTACCTTTGGAATTACGAGTACAATTCAGAAAAGTTGAAAACCAAGAGCCGCTACAGAAATGACCATTCCTCCTAACACGACACGTTTCCTTAGCTCCAAAGGTGCAGAGAACCGAAGCTCATGGATATAATATATATTTCAAAGAAAGTTCAAAGGTCTTTCCCGAAACACAGATTCATAAGGCCAGTCTCACGGATTCTGTGGTATGTATATTCAACTCCACGAACCGCCGGCTCCGCTACTATATATATATATATATATATATATATATATATGAATATATGGGTACAGGACGTCACCAGCTGTGTAAACAACAAGAAATATGGAGACAAATGAGCTAAATACGTAAACGAGAGAAAACAGAAAACAGGACGAGTAAACACAGAGAAGCGACCCTTCATCAGTTGTCGGCTGTCTATCTACTCCTCATTAAATATATGTGTGTGTGTGTATACACGAATACATATATATATACACATGCTTAAGTGTGTATATATCTATATACATAAGTGTGTATATATTATATAAGTCTGTATATATATATATGCGTCTGTATATGTGTATGTGCGCGAGCGTGTGTGTGTGTGTTTGTGCATGTGTGTGTGTGTGTGCGTGTGTGTGTGTGCTCGTGTGTGTGTGTGTGTGTGTGTGTGTGTGTGTGTGTG
>NC_069005.1:34200072-34201421 GCF_001194135.2 Octopus bimaculoides
AACTCCTGCTTACTTTCCTGCTTTGTACCACATGTGTTGTAGCTGGTATGGTGATAAGTCTTCAGTAATTTGCAGTTAATAAAACTTCCATTGGTAAACATCGAGATATTTTAGTTGTTGTTACCATTGTGAATATGCGCGCGCGCGCGTGTGTGTGCCTATGTATGATAGGTTGTGTATATGTGCTCGCCATCTTGTGTGTATACAACTAATTGACTTTCTTTGTCTCTTGTTATCCGTTATGCTACTTTCATTTCTTTTCATCTCCCTCTCTCTCTCTTGTTTTCTCACTTATCTCTTTCTATCTACGTGTTTGTGTCTCCCTGTCTGGTTCTATGTCTGTGTGTATATATTTGTTAATCTATCCATCTCTCAGCTTATCTATTCATCTCCGAATCTATTCGTTTGAGTGTCTATCTATCTACCAATACGTTGATGTTTCAAGCTATCGCTCCATCTTCCCATCCGTCCATCCGATTGTCTACCTATCTGCCAGGCAATGCTTCTTTGTCTGTCTGTCTGTCTTTCTGTCTGTCTATCTATCTATCTATCTATCTATCTATCTATCTATCTATCTATCTATCTATCTGTCTGTCTATCTATCTGTCTGTCTGTCTGTCTCTCAATCTGTCTGTCTATCTATCGATCTATCTATTTGCCCCTCTAACAATCTGCTTCACTAACTACGTAAATAACCGACTGTCAACATCTGGCACTAGGAGACCTCTCCCCCACCGCCTCCACCAACGGCACCACCCTACCCGCCACCCGACGTCAACAATCAAGATGCCATCTGCACAGAATACACAATTAAATGGATGGCTGAAAAGTTTTCTAATACCAGCACTTTTTCTATAGAATTCTATGATAACGTTTCGAAGTCATACTGGGAACCATGGGAATGGTAAATCAGAACAAACAGTTTTTGGAAGAGTCAACGTGTGCGCATCAGCCTCTACGTATGTATATGTTTGTACATGCGATTACTGTGCGTATGTATATGTGTATACGCAGCTACGTGTGTATGTTTGTATTTGGGATTATTGTGTGTGTAAGTAGAGGAACGCATATGTGTGTATGTGGGCATATATATATGTGTATATATGATTATTATATGTGTCTCGGTATGCTTGTTGATAGATGTGTATGATCATTGTCTGAGTGTATGTATAACCTTGTATATCTCTATGTATATTTATATATTTGTCTATGGCTGTATTGTGTATACATGTATATGCAATAACTCTGTGAAGCATTGTTTATGAATCTGTCTTTGGTGTACACACACACACACACATGCATATATATATATATATATATATATATATATATATATATATATATATATA
>NC_069005.1:34201469-34204167 GCF_001194135.2 Octopus bimaculoides
TCTCTCTCTCTCTCTCTCTCTCTCTCTCTCTCTCTCTCTATATATATATATATATATATATATATATATGTGTGTGTGTGTGTGTGTGTGTGTGTGTGTGTATGTATCTTGTGCAATTTTCGCCGTCTCTTCACATGTCCGGAATTTAATAAATCTATATTCTATGAGATCCCACGTGATATGACGTCACTCTCAGTCTCTCTATCCACGTCTAATGATTTGAGAGAGCTAATAGACACTTCGAAACGTATAAACAAATAATAATATAAAATATACGAAAAATTCGTGGAAACAATCATTAACTGCTAATTTCCAAATGTGGAAACGAAATGTCTTTCTTAATAATTAATTATTTTTCCTAGTTCTCGAAAATTCTAGAATGTCTCTTTCTTCCAATATATAACGTTGTCAAACAATAAAATGTAATTTATCTCTTGTTGCCGAAATATTTTTTGTCGTCGCAGAAAATTTACGACCATTTTCTAATTCTACTCATCAGTTCTTTGCCAAGAGAAAAAATATCCTATTTGTTAGTGTAGAGACATCTTTGTAGAAACTTTATGTGGTTAATTTTCAAATTCTTTAAACAAACACCCCGCTAAAACACCACCCTGTGAAACAGCAACTGGTGATGATTGGCTGTGATTAATGTTAGACCAAATATTGGTTTTCTACATATTCATCGACAACATTACACTCCATCCTCCATCAGATATTTTCAAACAGTTGTGAGTCACATCACTCACCTCAATCATATCAGTCTCTTATAAACTACAAAGGTCATGATTAATGATAAATGTGTTCCCTCTCCGTGTTATAATAATAATTTTTTGTCCGCAAATATAATTAGCCACGCATTGTGCTTTATTCCCTCCGTGAAAATCTAAACAACCGCAACGTATTAAGCTGTGTTAGTCGTTGCTGGAACATAGTTAACGATATCGCTCGTGGATCAGTCGTGATCCGAAGCTATGCAACATCCATATTAATCTGTGATTAATTGCAGGAACTTTACCAAATGAAGGAATTCTTTGAAGGATTCACATTTTCAACAACAGAAAACAAAACAAATTTATTGATTTTGGTGAGAAACTTTTCAAACCATTTCTAATTTCTCTTCAGATTTTTCATTATAAATTCCAGAATAAAAGACGCACCATTTTAATAAAGATCCATCATCGAGTGAGCTTGAATGTAATTGCTTGACCTTCACAATGGAATATCGGAAATGTCTTTAATAATTCTTTAGAAACCTACAACTCTCCTTCAAACAAAACAACTGCACAAAGCATCAAGATGGCATCAATAGCGTTGTTGTTGCTGTTGTTGTGGTTATTATTTTTTTGTTCATTGTTGTAATTACCGTTTGTGACATTCTCATTCTTAATCAAGGATATTCCAGCGTGACTATTCCCTATTTTTGCTACAACAGCACAATCCAATATGTTCTTCCTATTTTAATTCATGTCGGTTGAAAACCAGGCACGACCTCTATCATTGCATTCACATCACGAATAATATATTTTCTCCAGAAATCTTTCTTTCTTTTAAAAAGTGGCACCAACACGTTTCAACATTTCGTTTTATCTTCAAACAATGTCTACCCCAATCAACACTTGACATTCATAATTAGTGGCCAACAGAAGTAGGAATTCAACCCGAGCCCTTAAATTGGTTCCTTATATACTCGGCCTTCGAATTATCTACAAGAATTCCCTCATTTCACCTGTTATTTGTGCATCAAAGGATTGTTCAAATACTGGTAGCGGTCTGACGCACGCCCGTGCGCGAATGCACACATACATATAAATAGATAGATATATAGATATATATACACACATTTCGTGGCCAACGCTGCCTGTATAGTGTTCTCAGTCACTTTCTTCAGTGTTCCTTGTTCCTTTCTACAGCCAATTCCAACTCTGTTTTCCAGCAACTTTGGCTACACGGAATTGATTTGTAGCCCCTTGTTGCGTAATTCTTCTCCATGTCGTTTTTTGCACTCTTTTGTTTTACCCCATTTTCTCTGCTTTCAATACTCCCTCATTGCTAATTATCATTGGCAAGGTCTCCTTACTTTGGGATAGGTATCTCATTAAGCTCTCGAGTTCGATACGCACGCATTCTTCCCCATTTATCTGTCCATTTCCTAGAGGCGATCAGAGTCTGCACGTGGATGCTGGGCTCCATGCGTCTTTAGGAGCTTTCTTGTCATTCTGTCCAGCTCCTTTAGCTCCTCCGCTGTACACGTTAAGATTACAATAACATACGGTGCTACTGCGACTGCGTGCAAGTTTATTGCCGATTAGTATTATTATTGTTGGTCCTACTATTCTCGTTATTATTATTATTATTATAGTTGTTGTATTTGTTGTTGCTGATGTTGTTGTGTTTATCACTGTTATTGCTAACATTATAAATAATCATAAAGAAACGAAAAGGAGGCGGAGGAGGAGGTGGCAGAGGGTGAGGAAATTTAGATCAAAACTCTGACTGTAGAAATAATTTCATATTAACTTGTATAACGTCACATCTTTAATATCTTTAAAAGCCAAACTTTTAGCGAGCGTTCACACTTATTAATATGATTACTCACATCATATATATTATGTGTTTTTTCTATATGCATATAATATATATATATATGTGTGTATGCGTGTGTCCGTATATATATATATATATATATATATATATATAT
>NC_069005.1:34206178-34207753 GCF_001194135.2 Octopus bimaculoides
GGAGGAGGAAGGGGAGGAGGAGGGGAGGAGGAGGAAGGGGAAGAATTGTGAGAATTGTGAGGAGCAGTATTAGTGGAATGTAGGGACCCCAGTTCAGGACTGCTGATTTCATTTATCGACTCCCAACAGATTCTGGTTCACATGTTTCTCACATGTGGCATACTTATACATGGTTATTGTGGTGGTTGGTGTTTGTTGCTGGTTTTTGGCGTGATTATCAGGCGCTAGTTTTCATGAGTTGGTTTCTTGGAGTCGATGTTGTTCTGTGATTATTACCCCGTTAACCATGGGTTTCTACTAGCCAACGTTATAGTCTATCAGTCCTGAATTCACCCACCCCGCCACACACCCACAAACATCCTGGTGGTTTACCGTCGCTCGACGATGAGGATTCAATGTTTTGATCAACAGAATTACTTGCCGTTGATTTAACTTGTAAGCGACTGCATACTAAATGGACATGGGTACAGTTTAGGCAATTCTTTGCTAGTATCCGCCTGACACAACGCATAAGGCTGAACCGTTTCTAATTACAAGTACAGATTATCCTCCAAATTCCTGTGTATTTTATTTCATTTGCTGTATACGGGTCGACCCGGGGCTATAGAAAATGGTGTAGGCTCAAAACGATACGCTCTGGAATTGAACCTATGACCTTGTAGACCATAATACACCTACAGACAAATATCACCATCAACAACAAAATACCAACAAAAACAGCTACAATAACAACAACAACAACATTACGTACAAGAGGATACCACTAAAACCGCCCCCAATAACAGCAAGATGAACAATAACGAAAAGCAAACGGAGTAACAGCAAAGCCAGGACTGCCACCACCGCCAACAACAACAACAGCAGCAACAACAACAACAACAACAAATCGAAAAACAACTTCAAGAGCATCAAATAAGCAACACATATAAAATTTACAAAACCAACAACAACCACAGAAATAAACACTTACACAACAAACAGCAACAACCATCATCGTCATCATCATCGTCATCACCATCATTATTATCACTTATCATCATCACCATCATCATCACCATCACCATCATCATCATCATCAATATCCTCGTCGTCGTCATCAACATCATCATTAACATGATTATCCTCATCATCATCATGGACAGCAATAACAGCAACAACAACGACCAGAACCGTAACAGCACCAACAGCACCAACAGCAAGGGCGGTGGCAACGTATGTAACAAAAAATCAAAAAATCAAAATAAAGAAAATTTACAAAACAAGTCAAGAAAAAAAACATTAAAATTAAAGAGAAAAACACATAAGGAAATACAAAGTAAAAAACCACAACAGAACCAGAGCAAGAAACACTCAAGTTGTGATAGAAAATATATAAATAAATAATGCAAGGAATGGTTGATAAGCAATATGGCTGAGGAGTAAGGATTAAATATAGAGTAACAAAAATACAAATAAGAAACAAAATGCAGAAAAAGGAACTCGACATCTCATCTGTTTTGTATTTTTTATTATTATTTAAATATATTTATATAGTTATTTCGTTTTGGTTCTTGGTTAATACTTGTTGTTGTTGTT
>NC_069005.1:34208799-34208999 GCF_001194135.2 Octopus bimaculoides
ATATATATATATATATATATATATATATATATATACATAATACCTACACACACAACCAGATGCACATGTATATATGATATAAATTGGTGAGTGTTTGTGGTACAACGGGGGAAAAAGCACTCTATTTATATAGTACAGTATATATTTTATATAGCGGGAGAGAGAGAGAGAGAGAGAGAGAGAGAGAGAGAGAGAGAGAG
>NC_069005.1:34209009-34211085 GCF_001194135.2 Octopus bimaculoides
AGAGAGAGAGAGAGAGAGAGAGAGAGAGAGTGAGAGAGAGAAAGAGAAAATAAAGAGTGAGATAGCTAGAGAGATACAGACAGACACACTGGTAGGTAGATAGATAGATAGATAGATAGATAGATAGATAGATAGATAGATAGATAGATTAACATATATTTGTATACATGCATACATTTATGCATATGTGTATGTTCGATTAATGTGCAGAGATGTATGTCTAGTGCATATTATTGCCATATGAATTTATTGGACGAAACAAACATCAATGTACTTTAGCTGTAGTTGAAAAAGTAAGAAACAAGATGGTGGCTATTTAACGTTACGCACATAGCTATCAGTGTTATCAGTGCTGTCCTTAAAATGTAACAGAAAGCATTTCAGACCGTGGCCACCATTACAGTGCTGTTCTGTTTTTGTGTGTAAATGTCGGTGCAGAATGGTTTATACAATCGTATTTTTTTTGTCATTTAAATATATGTTATAACATTTTCATCTCATATGGACAGACCACATATCCAGTTCATTTCCTGGTCTGTGTTTATGCCTGACCTGCTTCAAATCTCATTAAGGGTTTTCATTGTGGCAGAGAGAGAAAAACTGTGGTATTTTCTCTCATGTCTATTAAAGAGATAGAACTGCCTATTTTTTGTTTTATTCCACTAGACCGACGTATTATATAATCGCTATGATGTGTTTCTCCAGCAAATGCAGTTATCTCCCTTTTGGTCTGCACTTTGAGAGTGAGATTTGGTGATTTTTGTTATCTAATGAAATGATTTGTCTGAGGGAAGCTTTTGTACAGTAGTTGTTTACTTTTATGTTATTACTGTTGAATAGTTTTGTAGTAGTTTGCTGACCGGAGAAAAAAATATCTTGTTATGAGACCTACTTGTTTAATGGTGGGTTGAACCAGATCTTATTTTTGTTTTTAAGGGTAGGGGTAGGGAGCAGCTGTGAGTGAGTTTTGTATTGTTGTGTTTTGAAGTTATCAGAGTTAAGTAACCGGTTAGATTTCTGTTCAGCTTCATCGAAAATAATTTTGTCGGAATATTCCGTAGTTCTTCGATCAAAGAGGTTTTCCTACTTCACAGTTTATCTTATTATACATTCTCCAATATAACGTTCATGGCTGCTGCTGATGTGTATCTACCCTGACAGAGCAAATCTATGAGCAAAGATTTATATTAAATATAATCATATCCAGGAAAACATTAACTAACAAGTTCGTCTCTTCTTAGGCAGAAGAGTTACCATGCTGGACAAAATTGCTAGCGGCATTTCGTCCGTCTTTTCGTTCACATTCTGCCGGGGTCAACTATTCCATTTATCCCTTCCGGGTCGATAGACGTTGAGCATTAGAGTCGGCTTATCCCCCTCAAAATTGTTCTACCAAAATTTGAAGTTCGTCTTTTGTACAATGATATATGTGTGATTTGAGATTTAGCTGCTATTTCTAACCGATTTGATTGCTTGGTTTAATTATTTTTAATCAATCTGATTTGCTTAGATTTAATTAGTGTGGATTAATGGTGAGATGTTGTATATATTACCATGCCTAGGGTATCTGTTGTTTTAAAATAAACCTAAGTTCCATGAGAAGTCTTAAAGAAACAATCGTTCAAGTCTCTAAGTACTCGCTAGACCTGCTAGATACAGCAGCCAAACCTCATTCAAAAGTAACCAGTCATCTCCGAAAGAAAGAACCATTAAACGGTGTAGTACTCAATATTTTAAGCCTGAATAAATACATTATGGTCAAGTTTTGATTTTACGAGTATCGGCCATGGCTAAACTAGAGCAAACCATGGACAATAACGATATAAATATAACGATTGTCTGTAATAATATATTACTGATGTGTTATCCTACAGAATACCTCTATAGATTTTAGCTACCACAGGCTGTAATAAGCATGCATAAAAATATATTCCTTGGCTTTATATATAAAAGTTTCAGTCCTGTGTGTAGATAGGGATAAATACCTTGTCGTTACATGTAATATTTTCATTGAGAGATATTGGGTGATCAACCATATTAGTATATATATATATATATATATATATATATATATAT
>NC_069005.1:34211095-34211749 GCF_001194135.2 Octopus bimaculoides
ACCATATTAGTATATATATATATATATATATATATATATATATACATGTATCTAGACAGACAGGCAGAAAGATAAACAGACAGACAGATAGATAGATAGATAGATAGATAGATAGATAGGTAGATAGATAGATAGATAGATAGATAGATAGATAGATAGATAGATAGATAGATAGATAGCTCTTGGGAAAGTTGAACACAGAGATATAGAGGATAAATTAAGAGAGGGGGAGTAATTGAAGGCATAATATGAGATGATCTGAATTAGACATGAGAAGTGAATGAGAGAGAGAGAGAGAGAGAGAGAGAGAGAGAGGGAGAGGAAGAGAGAAAGTAAGAGACAATGAGAATTTTAGGAAGGGAACCGATCAATATGGATATTAACATTGGTCAGTCTTGTGTGAAGACATCTTAGAATTGCTTGCTCTATCTTCCTCCATTTTCGTGCTACTAGAAGCAGCTATACACATCAATTTGTATTCCACTCGCTACAATATACTTACTACGAAAATCTTCAACGGTCAAATTATGAAATACCGTAATACATCACATTGCTACTAAGAAGTTTGTCATTTTGGAGTCTGTGTGTCTCTGTATGATATGTGTACGTAGATATATATATATATATATATATATATATATATATATATATATA
>NC_069005.1:34212281-34217077 GCF_001194135.2 Octopus bimaculoides
GATAGATAGATAGATAGAGAGAGAGAGAGAGAGAGAGAGAGAGAGAGAGAGAGAAAGAGAATGATAAAGGGATAGATATATGGTCAGACAGACAGATGGACGGACAGACAGACAGATGGACGGACAGACAGACAGATGGACGGACAGACAGACAAACATGATAGATAGATAGATAGATAGATAGATAGATAGATAGATAGATAGATAGATAGATAGATAGATATTGTGAAATAAAGATGTGCGTGTGTGTGTGTGTGTTTGTGTGTATGCAGTGAGAAAGAAAGAAAGAAAGTTAGAAAGAAAGAAAAGAAGAAAGCGGGCACGTGTGAAGAAGGTGTATAAAATAAGAGAAAAATGTTAAATATATGACGAATGATTAGCGTTAGAATTCGTGGTAAGAAATGGCCAAGTTCATAAGGAAGATAGGAATGGTAAATGAAAGAGATGTGTGTTTATAATGGTTGATATTTGTGACAAGAAAAAAACTTATTGCTGGATATAATTGTTTTGTCGCTTAAAGTTTTATTCGAGGTTATTATTAATTAGAATTGGCGTTTATATTAAGCATCATTATAATAATTAGTATTAATAGCTGCAGAGATTAATTTGGTGACTATATTAGTTAGTAGATCCAATAATTTATAATATCATTTACTGTAGTTAGTCCTGATATCTATGTTGTCAATATTATTGTTTATATTAGTTAGTAGGGGTGGTTATGTAGAGGAGTTGTCTTTCTTGAAATAAGAAACACTGAGATATTTTAGAAAAGGTTTCCATTTCATGGAATCAAAAACAGACTTGTTGTGAGATAATTCCTACAGATTGAGTACCAGTCATATTTCGAGCAATGTGTGGAGTTGCTGTGAGGAATTTATAAAAACAATCCCCAGAAATGTAGCCAGTCATTGAAATATAGTCACTGACCTAAAAATGCAGTTTCATTAAGGAAGTTTTGGAATCAAATGATTTAAATGATTCATTTTATTAGAAGAGGAACTCTAAACCGACGTCTTTTGAACACGTTCTGAAAATATATGGTTGAAGATCATCATTTGTGTCCCTTGTTTCTTTTGCACACAAAGTTTTTGATGGTTTTCAAGAGGAATTGTTACTAGAAAAAAATGTAATTGGGCTGAGAGATAAATTAAAATTATTTGTTGAGGATCGAATTTTTTGGTTGGCAGAATAATGAAGAATTTATCATGACACTTGCCTATTTGGTTGATATTTTAGAACTGCAGAATAAACCGAATCTTCGGATGCAAAAAAAAGAACAAAAAAAAACACTAACAACCTATAATTCCATGATTCTTTGACAGTATTCGTGGAAAATTTGAAAAGAAAGGTTAGTGCCAAAAAGTTTGCAATATTAGAGAAACTCATTAATTCTTGTTACTGAAGCTGCTTCCAGAATTGGTAAAAAAAATAATGATATATAATAAATAAGATGAAGTTTTAAATTTTACGTCTGACAGCAACAGAAACTGAATCCAGCCGATAGTTTGTGGTGAGGATCTGATTCCATGCAAAATCCATTTAAATTGTCAGTTGAAAAAGTTCTTGAAGTTAAATAATGATTCTAGGAAATAATAATCAGAATCTTGGTCCTTGATTTGTGATTCCTATACAGAAATGTCGTAGAGATCTCTAAATGCATTCCTTCTATTTGGGAGACAGTGCTTTGAAATTCTGTTTCAAATGGCAACCAAATAAATGAATGGAATGGAAAGGAAGGTAAAAATGATTTGTTTTTGTGCTCTTCAAAGCACTGCTCCCAACATCCAAAGAATAGGCGAACGAAAATCAACCACCAGAGTTTTCTCATTGATGATAATCTTCATTAGGCTAGACCTATATATCAATTTTTCGGCAATATATTGAACTATTGATGTACTGTCGATATCTAGACATCAATAACATTACTCTATCAAATAATCAGTTATCAATATTAAAAAAAAATACTACGTTTATTCGATATTTTTTGTTGCTATTAAATTTGCGAAACTCCATTATAAACATATCCCGAGTAAATGCAATGCTATGAAAATCTAAAAGATTTTTCAATATTATAAACCTATTATTTGAAATTCAGTCTTTGAGTGAGACACTCTTGAAATGAAGACAATGGCATTCTGAATTATGGTGAAAAGAGTGTACAGGGTTTGAAAGGATGAGATATTCTGTTATAGTCACCAGGTGATTGTAGTAGTTAGTATTGGTTAGTAGAGCTTTTAGTATTAATGCACATAGTCGTTAATGTAGGTGAGTATTTAGTATTGAATGCTTGATAGCATCAGTGAAAATAATAGTTACTAGGGGATGTAGTAGTTAGTATAAGTGATTATAGTAGGTACTAACACTGGTTATAATTTTTGCTGAGTCACAGCTCATGTCTGACGGTGCGTTCCAGTCGTGACTTTCTAGTCTTTTCTTTAGTGTGTCTAGGACTGCATAGTCCAACTTCTTTCCGTGTATTTCGGCAGACTTGTAGATCGAATCAAGATCGAATGTTCGAATTTAGAATGTCCCGGCCTAAAATCTTGTATTATTTCTTTTCATTTAAATATAAAATTTATATCAGCAGAAAATTTGAGCCAAAGGAACTTTGTCATAGCAGCTTCTTACAGTCGTACTTACAAAACCAACCACACTCTTTTTGAAAATCCCCATCTCCCCCTGTGCATGTGTGAATGTGTCATGGTATGTATAAGTATGTAAAATGTATGCATGTGTCTCAGAGAGAGAGAGAGAGAGAGAAGCAGAGACAGAGACAGACAGACAGACATGAATATATTGAGTGCATGCGTATATTTGTGTGTGTGTGTGTGTGTGTGTGTGTGTAGATGTGTCTTCGTTGGCGATCATTTAATGTCCATCTAGAAGGCCAGGATGGCAAAAGGCGATAGGTTGGCCCATAAATATTGATTTGCGCCACGTACTAGAGCGACACCTACAGTTCAATCTATTGACCTTCGGTGATCGGAGATATCCATCAACAATTGCTATGTGATATTTAATTTTTCTCAGGATATAGATTAGAATAGTTTCGACAGAAGTCAGGTTAATTGAGGTAATGTAGAATAAAAGTACTTTCCTTAGAAAGTCGTAAGTGAAACTGTGCAAGGGGCTTGAAACTGCCATTGCAACACTTATTCATAAGTCATAAGTATTTAGTCAAGACTCAGTCACTCGACCATGTCGCCTCTTCATAAAGAGGAAAATCAAATTTCGCTTTTCTAGTTTTAATTTCTTTGGAAACATTTAAATACACAATCACACACATGCATGCATACATACATACACACAAGTGCACACGTACATATACACATACACATACACACATACGCACACATATAGTAGAGTTTGTCTTACAGATATATATATGTACGACTGCTACTGGTGGTGACTTCAAAGCGCGACGCAAAATATCCTTATCCAGTCTGCTTTCAGCAAAGTGGTGCGGTTGCTGATGTACTTAACAGAATTACTGGTTATGATATACAGAGCACATGTAGGAAAAAGTATGATAAGCACAAGATATACATACATATAAGTACACAGATACATGCATACACGCCACACATGCGACACACGCTCACACACACACACTATGAGTGAGATTCACGTCACTGAAAATACAATGGTCCGTGTCGACTCATCAGTGCCGTGGGTAAGAGAAACTGCTTTCATATCAGTATATTCATTCGTAACCCGCCGAGGTCAACTTTGCCTTTCATCGTTCGGAGGTCGATAAATTAAGTACCAGTTGTGTACTGGAGTCGATCTAATCGACTTGCCCCCTCCCCCACCAAAATTCGGGCCTTGTGCCTAGAGTAGAAAAGAGTATATTCATTCGTGACATAAAATTTATTACTAAGGCATCGAGTTGATTATGGTTCCAGCTTTGGTTAGTTTTTGTAATGTGCTCCCTTTCCTGCCCCTCTGGCAAATATAAGAGTTATTATTATCATTATTATGATTATTATTATTATTATTATTATTATTCACAATATGGTATCTATTTGGTCGTTGTTACAGTAACGGTGTTGGTCATGGATATTACAGTCAGTGTATCATAATAATCATTATCGTCACCACCACCATCACCACCACCACCATCAAAATCTCCATCATCATCATCGTCGTCGTCGTCGTCGTCGTCGTCGTCACTCTTGGTGGTATACACAACAGCTTGTCCTGACACCTAACAAGTGCGGTTGGCGTCGCCCTGGTTCAGGGTTCGTTGTTCGAGGCTACCTCGGAGGAGTGGTCAGCAGTGGAAGGTCGGTGATGGTGGTGGTGGTGAGAGGAACACTAGAGACGTGGGAAGATGAAATTAATTGACAGCCACTTCTGTTAGCTGGCGCTCCAACCCGCCCCACATCTGCTGACTCCATATCCCCATAAGACAACCGACTGATAATTTCTACATCTCCAGTGAAACATCGAACTGTACAGATCAATAATCGATATCGTTTCCCATTCTATATTTCTTTGTCCCAGTCTTTCCTCTTCCTCTCCCTCTCCCTCTCCCTCACTCTATCTCCCTCACTCCCCCTCTTTCTCCCTCACTCAATCCCAATCTCCCCTCACTCTTTCTCTTGCTGCGTCCTTTCTTCTCTCCCTTTCTATCAATCTCAGTCTCTCCTTTTCTCTCCCACGCTTTGGCTCTTTCCCTCTCTCTTTCCCTCTCTCTATCTTTCTGTGAAATCTGTATTTATATATACATACAAACGCAAAGACGTATATATATATATATATATATATACACACATATATACTTATGTATATAT
>NC_069005.1:34217917-34218858 GCF_001194135.2 Octopus bimaculoides
TATATATATATATATACATATATATATATATATATATATATATTCATTAATATTTAAGCAGAAGCGACAGAGTGACTCAAGGTTCAAGAGTTTCGTGCGTTGGCACTTATCAAGCTAGTTACAGGTTGAAAGTGTGCATGTTTATATAGCTTGCACCATATTTATGGATGTGTACAAATACACAGACATGACGGAAATGAATAGACACACTTATTATCATTAAAATTAATTTAAACCTGAAATTATGCATTCAAGTTATTTATTAATTGTTATAATGTAGCAGTGACATCTCCGTTGAAGAAGTTAGACCACTGCTACCCGACAAAGAGGGAAGAATGAATTGCAAGGGAGCTCTATTCGTTTCATTTAGGTTTTCAGTGTCAGATGAAAAGAGTGATGAACACGATAGGCTTTCGACGTATATTATTTTGCTGTATTTCTTTTGTAGGACTTCAAATTGAATCTGGTAGTGGGGTCCTACATCGGCAGTTCCATGGTTTTGAGAAGTGTGGCACTGCCATCATATTGTTCCCAGATCTCATCGGACACCGGTCAGGGTCCCAGCCAGAGATTAATTAGCATATCAAGGAATGAATTGCCTCTAGAAGAAGATTATTCAAAGACACCCCCATCGGACCCAGGGTAGATGGGGGCCTTCAACTCTGGCTGCTCATCTAAGAGCAGGTAACTCAATGTAAATTCTGCATCCTGATAATTTACTAGGCTCCTAGAACTTGTTGCACCTATACAGGTTTAAAGGAAGCGAGAGTGGGACTGGTTCTGCACAAACCATGACCCCCTATAATGATAATTAAACCCTGCTGGGAGTAGTGGGGTGGCAATTATACTTGGGGTTCAATACTATCTTCTGGAAAAATCCCCGACGTAGCAGGGATTGTTAAACTATTGTCTCTGCAATACCGTCCAGAGGTGTGTGGGGG
>NC_069005.1:34219791-34220563 GCF_001194135.2 Octopus bimaculoides
ATATATATATATATATATATATATACATATACACTATACATACATATACACATATGTACACCCATCATATACCTACAGACGTACACATATATATATATGTATATGTACACATGTTTATATATACATATATATATAATTATTTTGCTTCTTCTTTCCCTTTACATACATATATAATTACATATATATACACACATACGTACACACATAGATATAAACATATATAAATATATACATATAAGCATAAAACTGCGCACGCACACAAACACACAAACATATGTCATTATCCTTCCACTAAACTCCTACAATCTTTCCTGTACCTCGACAGACCAAGCTGGATAAACGCCAGGGCCTTAATTAAAATGGTTCGTTGCACCATTGGCTCTTTAACACATCTTCTACCATTTACACTTTAGAAAGGTTCTGGCCCAAGCCCTCTTAAACCTTTCGCAATTGCTTCTCCCACACAACGCCTCCCCACCACCACCACCACCACCACCAACACCACCAACACCACCATCTAACCAACAACTCTCCTTGCTCTCAATTACGAAAACCTGCAAAATTCTTTAAAAATTTAAATATAAACTATCGATGTACACCTACATTTGTAAGAGAAATGCAACCGATGCTAAATATTATCCGCGTAGGTGAGACTATTTTGAAAGAAGTTTGTTTCCTGACCACGCTGCGCCGGATTCAATCCCACTGCACGGCACATTGTGTGAGAGTAGATCTACTAGAAGCAAATTGAAAGAAACCCGTCCTATATATA
>NC_069005.1:34220828-34223287 GCF_001194135.2 Octopus bimaculoides
ATAAACACACCGGCATCGGTTGTCAAGCAATGCTAGGGGGACAAACACACACACAAACACACACACACGCATATACATATACATATATACAACGGGCTTCTTTCAATTTCCGTTTACCAAATCCACTCACAAGGCTTTGGTCGACCCGAGGCTATAGTAGAAGACACTTGCCCGAGATGCCACGCAGTGGGACTGAACCCAGAACCATGTGGTTGGTAAGCAAGCAACTTTATTTCATTAAATATTGGCCATTTAGGCCTTACAAAGAGGGGACAAACAAGGACAGACAATAAATCGATAATGCTTCCATGTGGACACATGATCTGCTAGAGACACCAGCGAAATATCCTTCAATACACACGCCTAATTGTGTCAATTAATCTTAATTAAGAACAAGAGACAGTAGATAATTTAGTTTTACATAAGAACGAACAACACGGTATATTCACAGCGGAAATGTCTTTGATCATAAATAGGTCTGCCTGAGTTAGGGGATGAATAGGGGCCGAATGACAACAACAACAACAACAACAACAACAACAATAAATAAACTTCGTGTTTTAAAGGACGTTCTATACAACACTGTCAGATAGCGGCCGATGGGCGTTTTTAAACATGTCTCACACACACACATACAGACACACCCAACACACATTTATAACTTATAAGAGTTATATTACTTTTCTAATACAGACGTTCACAAACCACACCCACAAACCTATGAGTGTGATGTGTGTGTGTGTGAGTGTGTGCGCGCGCATGTGTTGTGTTTGTGTGTGTGTGTATTTTGTTGCGATTCGTGGATATTCAGAAAGGCGCTGAGGTTACATCATAAACTTCAACCCTCAGTTGAACCACCAATAACACTGAATAATTTCACAGAAAAGCGACAGTAGTCTGGCGAACAGGTTAAAGAATTTTAACATACCAAGACAGCTCAATACTATATATTTTGGTATTTGAATACACTTGAATCATGATTTCTAGTTCGGGCGAAAAGCCTTTACCTTAATCAGAAAGTTTTACCAAGCTAAAAAATTTCAACTCGTCACGTTGAAGTCTGCAGGCGTTCTGAAATATTTTTGCGTCAGAACAGCTTCAGGGGCAATATATATAGCTCAATGCTATATATTTTGCTATTTCGATAAACTTGAATCATGATTTCTCTTGAATTGTTTTCAGTGTTGTTTGTTGTGTAACTGAGGATTTTAACTCCTCATTCTAGCAGGTAGGCACTTTGTGTGCCCTTATGATAAACATAAATATAAATTTTTATCCTATATCTATCTCATGCTATTTGGAGCCTGCAACCACCTATATTATTGCTGCTATTATTATCAACTATTTATATTACCGCAGGTAATAACCTCAAGTGTTTATTTTTGTACAGTTTGTTTCGTTTATGTTAATTTTGTTAATTATGCCACAGAATCTCCCAGAACTAGACAACAATATTGAAACATTATCGACACGTAATTAAGATATCTGTGAAGACAATCAAACAATACCAAAGTAAACGATCCCCCACAAACTATGAATTCACAAACACAGAATAAAGAGACTAAGAAACAAGAAATTCACAATCGAATATAACAGATGAGCATTCCACTCATCAGCTGCCCGAACAGATATCACTGTGGTTTCGACACATGGGCAGTACCATTCAATCCGTCGGTGTCACGATACGTGCATGAGATCAAATCACCAACTTACATTATCCTGAAAAGTACTTTCACTCAGTAATACACAGTATGTCTCTCGTCTAACGAAACAACAATGTTTGCCGTCGTACATTCATCTATTCTTAATTTGTATCTTCGTGTGGGCATACATATGTATATGTGTATGTGCGCGCGCGCGTGCGTGTATGTATGTATTGCGCATGTATTCAGAGGTAGCGGTGTATGAATATTTATAGTACTAAGTTTCGGTGTGTATATCTGTATATATATATATATATATATATATATATATATATAATAAAGTAGCTATTTGTCTATGTCTGTATGTATATTAATTGTGACCAATTCATATAGACGTAAGAATGAATGTTATTAAAGAAATTCTTCCGGGTCACTAGACCAATATCTTTCTCTTTGTTCCAAATCAGTGAGTTCTCTTAGATGTGCTAAGTTCCAAAATAGCCACAACTTATTCTCTTTTTTGGTCAAATGAATCTCTATGAAGAAAATAATTTGAAACTTATGTCCGAAAATCAAAAATGGTAAATTAATATTATGATAATCAAGATTAAACGAAGATACACGGACGTACACGTATGTTATAATCTACACAAGCATACACACTCCTATATTTTACCACACAGACATAAATATATATATATGTATATATAAATATACGCGCCTAATTACACATATATACATATAAATTCACACACATATATGTTATGTACACACACATATTATGTTATATATATATATATATATATATATATATAT
>NC_069005.1:34223404-34224505 GCF_001194135.2 Octopus bimaculoides
TATATACATATATATATATATATCATATACTACATAATGGACTGACTTTAACTGTTTCTGTCCCTATCTCTCTTTCCCTCCCTTCTTCCCTCTGTCCTTCTCTCTCTCTGTCCTTCTCTCTCTCTGTCCTTCTCTCTCTCTGTCCTTCTCTCCCTCTTCTATTCTCTCTTTTTCTTTCTCCCATGTTTGTAGAAAGTTAGGTAAATGGGAAGTGAGATAGAGAACAAATGGCGTCTGATATACAAACATATAATTAGAGATAGATAGATAGATAGATAGATAGATATAACAACTTATATATGTGCGTACGTGTATGTGCATGTGTTATATAGCGTTTGTCCATTGCTATGGTAGTAAAGTATGTGTGTGTATATATATATATATATATATATATATATATATATATATATATATATATATATATATATATATATATACGTAAACGGCGAATAGATGCTTATTTTGTAAGTGTATCGAATCTAATGTATTTATAAATGTTGTTGCAATTATTACAAACCACCAAACACCTAACATTTTCCTGCCAACAAATTTCGTCCAAATGATTGTGGCCGACATTGCTTTATTATTGCATTTAATACACTAAGAAGTGCATACACACACACACACACATATATATATATATATATAAAGAGGGCGATAAAAAGAGGGAGAGTGGGAAAAATAGAATGATATATATATATATATATATAATTATATTTCGGGTTGTTCATTTCTTTTCTTTTTTATTGCCAAACAAGCACACGCACTATATAATTATTCTTCGCTTGTTTATTATTATTATTATTATTATTATTATTATTTTATCTCCATTGTCTGGAAATCTATCGTCACACATCTGAGACCTCTTCAGCGACTCTTCATTCCAAGTGTTTCTGTTGTTCTGTTCAGTCCATTATTTGCATGGCGCGTGCGTATATGTATATATATAATACAAATAATATGTGAGTATATGTATATATACGTACATGTATGTACATACCTACATCTACATTTATATATAGATGCATATCTGGGTACAGGACGTCACAAAAAAACGTGGACAAAATGAAAAACAGAACATAAACAGGGCACAGAAAACAA
>NC_069005.1:34225642-34228142 GCF_001194135.2 Octopus bimaculoides
TGTGTGTGTGTGTGTGTGTGTGTGTGTGTGTGTAGATACATACATATATATGTATATTGTTTGGCCCATCTGGTAGCCATGTCGGTATATTCGAATATTAACTACTACCACCGTGATGTGAATCAGCGTTCAGCTTCACCCGGGCTACCATATCGTGGAATGCTCTTGGCCATTTAGTTGCTCCATATACCAGGGTTAATGTGAAGGATTATCAGAGTTTTGGGGTTGATCATGTACATCCTGCATTCCGTGATAGAAACATTGTTCCCTGATGGTAGAACAATCTTACAGGACGAGCATGCGCCGACTAGAACGGCTAATTATATTCAGATTTGAAACGAAGAGCACAAAAAGGAAGTAAAATGAATGGATTGACCTCAGATTCTCTGAGATTCAATACAATCGAACCCTTATGATGCGTTTTGAAACAGCATGTGATGAGCCGCTTTCCTCACTCATCGTCATTGAAAGAGTTTTAATTGAAGACTGATTCATAAACTCCTAACATCCGTTCACAGCCTGTACAAGACGACAGCTCCTCGACATATTAGAGAGCTTTGATTGATACCAAAAGTAAATCAATTTCGTGTTAATAGACGTTCGATTTAACAAGATGGTCCAATTGTTTTGTCCAACGCCTGTAAATATGGTTTGCACGAAGAATGCGACGAGTAACAGGCGCCGGTTTTCTTCATTTTCATATCCAACCAGAAAGGATGTACGTTTATTAAACATATGTAAACCGACTGACAGTTATTCTACACACCGTTGACTCACTGTTTCAATTATTAATTAATACACTCTGCCAGTGAATGTGCTGATATGCAAATTGTTGAAATTGGCGCCGGTTGCCTGTTGCATTCTTCACAAGTAAACTTTACTCCATTATCATTGCTGAAAGACTTCCTAGTCTTTCTCTCGATATAGGAAGAGCAAGATTGAGCACAATTGGTGAAACCGTAACAACCAGTTGAGCCGTTCCCGTATTCGTTCCTCACTAACGACCTGCTGTTTAAGCCGAAGGTCTTACAGCAAGTGTGAATGTATTTGGGAGTTTGTGGTTAAGTATGAGTGTGTGTAGGAATGATTGTGTGTGTATATGTGTGTCTGTGTGTGTGCGTGTGTGTGCGTATGTGTGCGAACAGCAATGCATGAGTGGATCAAAAAGATAAGATATACTATAAGCATGGGTTGTAGACGAAATACAAAACCCAGAGTTTGTCAACGGTTTTGTTAGAGCTTTATTGGGGGTCCTTTGTATGATGAAGCGTCTAGTTTTGTAGTCGAATATTTATATCGTGTATCATGAAAAACAAAATGAAGTGTTATTCTAGTTGTGAAGTTGATTTAATTGACTAAACCACCCCAACCTCAAAAATCGCTGACTGTGTGCCTAAATTAAAAACCATTATTTCAAATTATGTTTAATTTCTTATTTTAATTCATTACAAAATGTTATTTATAATTCATATATAAATATTTAGAACTATTCATCATTATACAACAGTATTAAGTATTATTGATATTATATACTTTTATTGTATAATATTTCACATCATACAGCATTACTTATGAGTTTTAAAGTTAATTTATCGGCCTCTTACAATTCATATCGTATTGTTTATAAATATTCATTATGCTAATCAATCAGTCAGTCAGTTGGCAGAACAGGTAGCGCACCAGATCAAAATTCTAATCGACGTTTCATCAGCCTTTTTGTTTTGAGTTCAAATTCCACCGGGTTCCACTTTATCTTATATCTTTTCGGGTGGATAAAACAAGTACCAATGGGACGCTGTGGTTGATGTAATCGACTTCCCTCCACCTTCGAAATTGCTGGCCTTGTTCCAAAATTTTAAATCAATATTTATCATAGATGTGTAATTTTATGTCTTCGTAAATAAAGACAGAGAGGTGGGGAGAGTATAATTTTCAAATATATTTCATTCAATTTTACATTCTGTCTCAAAGGATATTTTGCAATGTTATGACAGAATTATTGGTTATGTGGGGTGTGAGCGTGTGTATGTGTGTGTATTTATATATATGCGTATGTATATATATATATATATATATATATATATATATATATATATATATATATATATATATATATATACGTGAGCGTCTGTGTGTGTGTGTGTTTGTGTAGATTGCCAGCAATTTAATACCAAAGTCTCCCACTGTTTCCCTTATTGTTTTGCTTTGGTCAATTCTCCACTGGAACTTCAACAATGGTCAACTTGGAACTGACAAAATCTATTGCAACTCTTAACAATGGTTAATGATTGCTTCTTGGACAGACAGGAGGTCAATTATATAATAGAAGGGTGGTGGCGTTGGTGGTGGTGGTGGTGGCGGTGATGGTAGCAGTGGTGGTCGTGGTGGTCACTGATGTGGTGCTGATGCCGAATAGTGATGGCGTCTATAGTGATGGTGCTGATGCTGTTGTTTCAGTCCAATATATTACTGGTACGATTGTTTATTAATAATTTCCTTT